>NW_024412388.1:36525265-36528522 GCF_014898765.1 Herpailurus yagouaroundi
GGGCAGAGAGAGAGGGAGACACAGAATCGGAAACAGGCTCCAGGCTCCGAGCCATCAGCCCAGGGCCTGACGCGGGGCTCGAACTCATGGAGTGAGAGATCGTGACCTGGCTGAAGTCGGACGCTCAACCGACTGCGCCACCCAGGCGCCCCAATATCTCTGACTCTTAATGATAGGTGAATCCTTTCCAGTTCCATCGAGAGTTAATGGCTGGCCCAGTGAATATCTGGAATACTCTCCACTGGTGAGATGGTTCCATCTAGTGGGGAAAATGCTACAAGTACTCTGTGAGATGTTACTTTGGGAAGGAAAAATAAAGAGGTGGTAGTTTACCTGACTAGTCTTTATTTAGAAGACTAATCACTGAATTTAGAAGATAAGGGAAGAAATTATCATTTGGAAATATTTAGTTTTTGCCATTATTAAGATAATGCTGTAGGACATTTAATGCAGACCTGTAGGACTTAGAGGTGTCCTTATTTCTAACTTGTGTTTGTGCTTTGTTTTTCAGAAGGAGTTGAGCCTTCCAAGAAGAGGCAGCTTGTAAGTTGATGATTATTATGATTATGAACACCTGCTTAGGAATCCTTTCTGGGGACTGTTCTAAGTATTATTTGGAGGAATCTCACTCATGGTGTGTGTGTGTGTGTGTGTGTGTGTGTGTGTGTGTGTGTGTGTGTGTGTGTGTGTGTGTGTGTGTGTGTTTTCTCTCCATGTGGACTCTTCTCTGTCAGGGAAGCTGGGGGCCAACTAACTTTTGTTGCTAGGTCAGAACCTCCCCTTTCCCCCCATCCCTTCTCACCCCAAATCCTCTCCTCTGTCTCAGTTTTTGCCTAGTATTTGGGAGAAAGCTGCTACTTAAGTACCCATCACAGTTTTATACTTGTGTTTTGGGATTTACCATTTTGTTGTTGTTTTTAACAGACTCAAGCTTTTCGAGAACATTCAGGTTGAAACTCTTAGCATCTATATCTGTCTCATAACATGGGACTAGAGAGAGGCCAACTTTTTTGACCGTTGGGGGTAAGGGCAGCAGCTAAGTTTGGATTCAGGGTAGGAATAAGGTTTTCTTTCACCTGTTTGTTCTATTCTGGCTTTAGGACCAGGGAAATTGGTGAAAATCTTTGCACCTGGACCTTAATTACTTTGTATTTTCTTGGCTTGCTTTTTCTCTGAGAATTCTATTGGGGCAGTACTGCAAATCTGGCTAATCAGAATCATCTAGAGTACTTCTTAAAATTCTTCCCCCCACCGCAAGTATTTATTTAAATTCTAGTTAATTAACATACTGTGCAATATTGGTTTTAGGAGTAGAATTCAGTGATTCATCACTTACATACAATACCCAGTGCTCATTATAACAAGTGCCCTCCTTAATACCCATCACTCATCTAACCCATTCCCCACCCACATCCCTCCATCAACCCTCAGTTCTCTATTTCTAAAGAGTTTCTCATGGCTTGTTTCCCTCTCTTTGTTCCCCCTTCCCATATGTTTATCTGTTTTGCTTCTTAAATTCCTCATAGGAGTAAATCATGTGGTATTTGTCTTTCTCTGACTTGTTTCACTTAGCATAATACACTCTAGCTCCATCCACGTTGTTGCAAATGGCAAGATTTTATTTTTGATGGCAGAGTAATATTCCATTGTATATGTATATATTATATCTTTTTTGTTTTGGAGTTTATTTTGAGAGAGAGCACACGAACAAAGGAGAGGGAGAGAGAGAGAGGGAGAGAGAATCTCAAGCAGACCCTGTGCTGTCAGTGTAGACCCTGATGTGGGGCTGGAACCCATTAACTGTGAGATCATGACCTGATCTAAAACCAAGACTCAAATGCTTAACTGACTGAGCCACCCAGGTGCCCCCGTCTTCTTTTTATTTTTTTAACGTTTATTTATTTATTTTGAGGGGAGGAGAGGCAGAGAGAGAGAGAGAATCCCAAGCAAGCTCTGTGTGTCAGTGCAGGGCCTGATGTGGGGCTCAAACTCACGAACCATGAGATTATGACCTGAGCCGAAATCTAGAGTCCGATGCTTAAGTGACTGAGCCATCCAGGCGTCCCATATATCACATCTTCTTTATGCATTTATTTATTGATGGAGATTTGGGCTCTTTCCATAGTTTGGCAGTTGTTGATAATGCTGCTATAAACATTGGGGTGCAAGTACCCCTTCAAATCTGTATCCTTTGGGTAAATATCTGGTAGTGCAATTGCTGGATTATAGGGTGGTTCTATTTTTAACTTTTTGAGGAACCTCCATACTGTTCTCCAGAGTGGCTGCACCAGTTTGCTAGAATGCTTGTTAAAGTTCCGAACAGATTCTGAACTTATTTGAATCAGAATCTCCATATTGGGGCCCAGGAAAGCTGTATTCTTATGTACCTGCAATCCACACCCACCATGATTTTGCTAAGATTTGGGAAACTCTTAGGAAATAGTGCTATGATTAAATAGTGGCCTCGAAACTTTTCCATATAGAGCATATAAGGAGAAGGACACAACAGTATTCATATTTATTTATTAAGTGTACTTTATACATCTTATGCATTTTTTGTAAATGTATGAAACACAATGTAATTCTTTCTGTTACTGTCATTTTAGGATTTAGTTGTATAAAAATGCCTTAGTAATTAGTTGTCCTGTGAGATTTTTGTTTATAAAGCCCCTTTGTCTGCTTTATGAAAGCTCACTGTGATTTGACAAGAAGAATCTCAACTTAGGAGTAGGAAACCCTTACACTTTGGTCTTAGCTTTGTCACTTAATCAGCTTTGTAAATGTAGACAAATCACTTTATTTCCTAAACCTTAGTTGTCTTATCTATAAAATGAAGGTCATGACCTTTGTTTTTCTCTTATCTTATAGTTATTGGAAGGATCATTTAATACATGTGTTAGTGCTTCATTTCTTACAATATTCTCTTTTTAAAAAATGTTTATTTTGAGAGAGTGAGAATGAGCTGGGAAGGGCCAGAGAGAGAGAGAGGGAGAGAGAAAATCTGAAGCACACTCTGCACTGCCAGTGTGGAGCCCAATGTGGGGCTTGAGCTCATGGATTGTGAGACCATGACTCGAGCCAAAATCAAGAGCTTAACTGACTGCGCCACCCAGGTGCTCCATTTCTTACAATTTTCTAAGGTGTATTAGTGTTAGAATTCTTTTTTTTTTTAATTTTTATTTATTTATTTATTTATTTATTTAAAAAAAATTTTTTTTTCAACGTTTATTTATTTTTGGGACAGAGAGAGACAGAGC
>NW_024412388.1:36528532-36578825 GCF_014898765.1 Herpailurus yagouaroundi
GGCTCGAACTCACGGACCGCGAGATCGTGACCTGGCTGAAGTCGGACGCTTAACCGACTGCGCCACCCAGGCGCCCCTTCTTTTTTTTTTTTTTAAAAGGTTACTCATTTATTTTGAGAGAGAGAGAGAGAGAGACAGGAAGAGAGAGAGAGAGAGAGAGTCAGAGAGAGGAGGATACAGAGAATCCCAAGCAGGCTCTGCACTGACAGCAGATGTGGGGCTCGAATCCACAAATCATGAGATCATGACCTGAGCCAAAACCAAGTCAAACACTTAACCAACTGAGCCACCCAGGCACCCCAGCTTTAGAATTCCTATAAATCTATTGGGTTAAATTTGGATACACTTTGGGGCACCTGGGTGACTTGGTTGAGTGTCTGACTTTCGCTTGGGTTATGATCTCACGGTTTGTGAGTTTGAGCCCCACATTGAGCTCACTGCTGTCAGCATGGAGCCCGCTTCAGATCCTCTGTCCCCCTCTCTATACCCTTCCCCCACTTGTGCTCTCTCAAAAATAAATAAACATTAAAAAAATAAAAATTATAAATTTGGTTACACTTTTATTATTTAAGAGCCACATTCCTTTATTTAAATTTAGTTCTACCTAAATGGAATCTCAATTCCACGCTTTCAAGTATCCGGAGTCTTCTAAAAACTGAGGAATGGTGCTATCAGGGCTCTTAATGGAGTGATCTACCGAGTAAGTATAACATAACTAAAAAGGAGTGGCTTTTCAACATCATGTTCAGCAAATATTTGTACTTTGTCACTCGTCCTTTTTTTTTTTTAAGATTTTAGTTTTAAGTAATCTCTACACCCAATGTGGGGCTCGAACTCACAACCTGAGATCAAGAGTCGCATGTTCTACAGACTGAGCCAACCCTGTACTTGGTCACTATTCTAGTATTTCTGGCATTTTTTCTTTTGATTCCTCTTATTTGTAAGTTCTCTGTGATTTGCTCTTTGCTAAAGATTAGGTGAAATGAATCAGGGCCTGAGGCAGGTAGCTTCTAGGAGTGTATGCCTCCAATAAATGGAGTTTGCTGAGGAGGACAAAGAGGAGAAGGAAGGGTATCCTGGGAAAATGTTTTTTATTTGAAATTGGAGGAATTTTGGGTCATTTTAGTTTTAAATTCAAGGAATATCTTGGTCATTTTAGTGGTATCTCAAGTTAGGCTTATTATAACTGCCTTAAAATATTTAATTGACCAGAATCAGAAATACTTTTGGCGTGCCTGGGTGGCTCAGTTGGTTGAGCGTCGAATTTTGGCTTAGGTCTTGATCTCACAGTTCGTGAGTTTGAGCCCCGCATTGGGCTCTGTGCTGACAGCTCAGAGTATGGAGCCTGCTTCAGATTCTGTCTCTCTCTCTCTCTCTCTCTCTCTCTCTCTCTCTCTCTGCCCCTACCCAGCTCACGCTCTGTCTCTCCCTCTCTCAAGAATAAACATTAAAAAAAAAAAGAATCAGAAATACTTTTTAATAAAGTAACTCACATTTAAACAATTGACCATGCAGTAAATGCACACTAATACCTACTATGTGTTGGGCACTGATCTAAGTTTTGAGGCTATAAGATTCAATTAGCTACATCCTTCTATTTTTAAAAAAATTTTTTAATGTTTATTTATTTTTGAGAGACAGAGAGCACAAGTGGGGAAGGAGCAGAGAGAGAGGGAGACACAGAATCCGAAGCAGGCTACAGGCTCTGAGCTGTCAGCACAGAGCCTGATGCGGGGCTTGAACTCACAAACCCTGAGATCATGACCTGAGCCAAAGTCGGCACTTAACTGACTGAGCCACCCAGGCACCCCTACATCCTTCTATTTTGAGGATTTATTTTTATTTTATTTTATTTTTTTTTTAATTTTTTTTTTCAACATTTATTTATTTTTGGGACAGAGAGAGACAGAGCATGAACGGGGGAGGGGCAGAGAGAGGGAGACACAGAATCGGAAACAGGCTCCAGGCTCTGAGCCATCAGGCCAGAGCCTGACGCGGGGCTCGAACTCACGGACCGCGAGATCGTGACCTGGCTGAAGTCGGACGCTTAACCGACTGCGCCACCCAGGCGCCCCGGGGATTTATTTTTAAGTAAGTCAGAGGTACCTTAATGCAAACAATAGTTTTTTTATCTTTAGTATTGGAGGAGTAGAAAAGTTTCATTCTGGAAGGAAGCCAGAAATCCTGGATACTAATCTATGCTTTGCCACTAATAAGTTATGTGTGGTTTCCACAGGAACTATAATTTCTGAGCCTGAATTGTCTCACTTATAAAATGAGGCAGTTGGCTTACCTCATCTCTGTGCTTCGTTATCTCCCCAGATAATTGAAGCTCCATGGTACCTCTTTTGCACAGAGCTGGTTAAGTCTTTGTAGGAAGTATGCAGTAGGAAGCAAAGGATGGCTTAGCATTTGCAGTAGAGAAGCCAGGAAGGTAAAAACCACAAAACATAAGATGTTTGAGTAAGTTTAACGAATACTTAAAAGTTTGTAGTAAGTGTGGAGAAACTGATGTTAATAAAACAAGTGACTTAGCCATTTGTCCCATTATTTCTTGTCCTTGTAGCTGAATCTGGAAGTTTTAAAAATTACTATAATTGTCTTGGGATGCCTGACTGGCTCAATTGGTAGAGCATGCAACTCTTGATCTTGGTGTTGTGAATTTGAGCCCCGCGTTGGGTGTGGAGATTACTTTTTAAAAAGTTATTGGGCACCTGGGTGGCTCAGTCAGTTAAGTGTTCAACTCTTGATTTTTGGCTCAGGTCATGATCTCACGGTTGGTGAGATTGAACCCTGCATTGGGCTCTGTGCTGACAGTGTAGCGCCTGCTTGGGATTCTCTTTTTCCTTCTCTCTGTCCCTTGGCCCCTCCCTCTCTCTCAAAATAAATAAGTAAACATTAAAAAAGTTATTATAATTATCTTATGAGTCTTGGTTTGGTTAGAAGGAGAAGGAACTGTTGTATTTATATCCCTGTTTGTCTCTGTTCCATAATGGCTCTTGCAAGAGCAGATGCTACTGTATGCCCATTGCAGGTATAAAGCCTCATTTCCTTTGGCATTTTCTCTATAGTATACTTTATAGGTACAGAGAGATTTGGAGGTTGCATCTAGTCTGGTGTCTTGCCTTTTGAGAGAGAGTCAGGTTCGTTCAATAAGCGTAATTTTGAAAGTAGCTGAGCAATATAGAATAAATGAAATTCAGTAATTTTGGAGGCTATGACTCGTTATGCTTTTTTGTATAATATGATCATTGCATTAAAATGAATAGCAACTAAAAAATGGATTTTTAGATATATGTGATATCTTGGCATTCTACAAAATACTCTTCCATCTAACAAGTAATCCCTCCAATGTCTCTACATTGGGAAGTAGAAGTTTAGCTTAGAAATGAAGAGCTTGGGTTTGAGAGGCCAACCTGGGCTTGAGTCTTGCCAATGCCCTTGACTAAGTGTTTCCTTGTAAAACAAGTTACTATATATATATATATTTTTTTTTTTTTGCACCTCTATTCATTTGTTCATTTGTTTAAATTCATCCATCCATCATATTTATTAAGTTCTTACTATGTGCAGGCACTATTCTAGATACTGGAGATAAAGTAGGGTTTAAGCAAAGTTTCTACTTCAATACCTGGAGCAGGGATTGAAATTTTAAATTGTGTTGTCTAGGAATATTCTCATTAAGGTGACATTTGAGCAGAGAACAGAAAGAGTATAGAATGAGTGATGCTGATGTGTCTTGGGCAAGAGTAGTCCATGTAGAGGATACGCATGTGCCAAGGTTCTGAGGTGGGAACATGCTTGCCATGTTGGAGGACAGCAAGAGGCCAAGGTGGCTGTTGGTTAGTGAACAGTGGTATTGGGACTGATGATGGTGGTGGGGCATAGAGAATATGAGGCAGAGGCTGGATTTTGTAGTACTTGTAGGCTACAGAAAAGATTTTGTATTTTCAGCTGATTGGGACAGAAAGAGGGTGGATAATTTTAATCAGAGAAAGATGTGATCTGCCCTAGGTTTTTGTTTTTTCTTTTTTAAAATGGAAATTTGCTTTACTGGGGTATAATCCACATGTCATATAATCACCATTTAAGAGTATACAGTTCACTGGTTTTTAGTGTATTCACAAGGTTTTACAGGAATTACCACTATTTTAATTCAGACATCTTTATCACCCCAAAAGAAAAACCCCTACTTGCTAGCATTCATTCCTCATTCTGCATTCCCCCTAGTCCCTGGTAACCACTAATCTACTTTCTATCTTAATAGATTTTCCTATTCTGAGCATTCCATGTAAGTGGAATTATATAATATGTGGCCTCTTATGTCTGGCTTCTTTCACTTAGCATAAGTTTTTAAGTCTCATCCATGTTTTAGTTTGTGTCAGTACTTTGTTCCTTTTCAAGGCTAAATAATATTGCACAGTATGTATGTATCACATTTTCTTTATCCATTATCTGTTGCTGAACATTTGGGTTGCTTCCACTGTTTGGCTATTGCAAATAATGCTGTGAACATGGGTGTACAGGTATTTGTTTGAGGCTCTGCTTTCACTTCTATTTCAGGTAGATACCAAGAAAGGGAGTTTTCTGGGGGTGCCTGGGTGGCTCAGTCGGTTAAGTGTTGCACTCTTGGTTCTGGCTCAGGTCATGATCTCAGAGTTTTGTGAGTGTGGAGCCTGCTTGGAATTCTCTCTCTCTGCTTCCCCACTCATGCTGTCTCTGTCTCTCAAAATAAATAAATAAACTTAAAAAAAAAAAAGGAAGAGGAAATTCTGGATCATATGGTAATTCTCTGTTTAACTTTCTGAGGAACTACCATACTGCTTTCCACAGCAGCTGCATCATTTTAAATTCCAACCAGCAATACATGAGGGTTCCAATTTCTCCACATCCTAGCCAACACTTGTTATTTTCCATTTTTAAAATAATAATCATCTAAATGAGTGTGAAGTGGTATTTCATTGTGGTTTTACTTTGCATTTTCGTAATTACTAGTGGTATTGAGCATCTTTTCACGTGCTCATTGGTCATTTGTAAACCTTCTTTGGAGAAATAAATTTCTTTGCCCATTTTTGAATTGGGTGATTTATTCTGAGTGCTTAGTTGTTGGAGTTCTTTATATGTTCTGGATATTAAACTCTTACCAGATACATGATTCGCATATATTTTCTCCCATTCTTTGGGTTGCATTTTCCACTCCCTTGATAGTCTCCTTGATGCACACATAAAAGATGTTAATTTTCATGAAATGAGTTGATTTATTTTTGTGGTTGTTGTTGTCTGTGCTTTTGGTGTCATATCCAAGAAATCATTGCCAGATCTAGTGTCCTAAAGATTTCCTCCAGGTATTTTCTTCTAAGAATTTTATAGTTCGAGTAGCTCTTATGTTTAGGTCTTTGATCTATTTTGAGTTACTTTTTGTTTATGGTATAAGGTAAGTATCTAACTTCATTCTTTTGCATATGAGTATCTAGTTTTCCCAGAATGATATGTTAAAAAGACTGTCTTTACTCCATTGGAGTAAATGTATTTTGTATATTTGACCATATATATGAGCATTTATTTTGGGGCTCTCTATTCCATTGGTTTAAATGTCTATACTTATACTAGTACCACACTTTTGATTTCTATAGATTTGTAGTAAGTTTTGAATCAGGAAGTGTGGTATCAAAGAACTAACTTTGTTCTTCAAGATTGTCTTGATTATTTAGGGCTGCTTGTGATTCCATGAGAATGACAGAAGAGTTTCTCTATTTCTGCAAAAACATCATTAGGATTTTGATAGGGATTGTATTGAATCTATAGATCAACTTGGGTAATATTATCCGATTGACCAATAATGTCTTCCAGTGTGTGAACATAGGCTATTTTTCCATTTATTTATGTTTTCTTTAATTTCTTTCAGAAATGTTTTGTAGTTTTCTTTTTCAGTGTACAGGTCTTTTACCTCCTTAGTTGAACTTATTCCTATTTTTAAGTTTATTTATTTTGAGAGAGAGAGAGAGAGAGAGAGAGAGAGAGAGAGAGAGTGCAAGCAGGGAAGAGGGGCAAAGGGAGAAAAAGACTTAAGCATACTCCACACTTAGTGTGGAGCCTGACATGGGCTCAATCTCATGACCGCAAGATCATGACCTGAGCCAATATCAGGAGTCAGACGCTTAACTGACTGGGCTACCTAGGCTCAGTTGTTTTACTTTCTTGATAGTGACCTCTGATGCACTGAAATATGTAATTTTGATGAAGTCCAGTTTATTTGCTTTTTATTTGGTTGTACTTTTGTTATCATTATCTAAGAAACCATTGACTAATTCAAGGTCTGATTTTTTCCTGGGCCTTAATACATAAAGGTAACTAAGTAATGACACAGAGAGAGAGTAATGCTATTGAAAGAAGAACTTACTACTTACAGTTTCTCCAGGAGAAAGGAGCATGGCAGGCCATGCAGGCCACATGAAGAAAGCACCAGATTTGGTTAGGAGGCAGAAAGGAGCAAGGGAAAAGCCTAAACCAGAGCTTTTATTGGGGTTTCTACAGATAAGGCAAGGACAGGCAGGGTAGCCCCCTTATGACTGGCTATTTTGAATAACAATGGTGGGTTCTGGACTGTAGGGGTGATTTTTAGTGATCTGGTACTTGGCCCTGAGTGATACAGGGCAGGGGAAATATTGGCTTGATGTGTGAGTTTGATAAATTGGCTTGGGAGTATGGACTCAGGTTTGGTCAGAAGGTTTGTAAGAGGATTTTTGCGTATTCACAAAAACTGGATTGCAGGGGAGATATAAACAAGTTTGGCTGTTAGTTTGGCCCTATGATTAATAAATGCCGAATGGGGGGTGCCTGGCTGGCTCAGTTGAGCATGCAACTCTTGATCTCAGTGTTGATTTCAAGCCCCACATTGGGTGTAGAGGTTACTTGAAAAAAAAAAAAAAAAGGCCAAATAGGCAAATACAGAATCTAAGAAAACGGAACAATGTTGTGATGATTTACTTCTATTTCCTTTTAAGAGTTTTATGGTTTTAGGGGCGCTGGGGTGGCTGAGCCTGTTGAGTGTCCACATTCAGCTCAGGTCATGATCTAATGGTTTGTGAGTTTGAGCCCCGCATCGGGCTTACTGCTGTCAGCACAGAGCCCACTTCAGATCCTCTGTCCTCCCCTCTCTGGGCAACCCCCTCAAAAATAAATAAAAACATTAAAAAAAAAGTTTTATGGTTTTAGCTCTTACTTTTGGTCTTTGAGTCATTATTAATTTTTATATGTGGTGTAAGGTAAGGATTTGATTTCATTCCTCAGAATGTGGATAGCTGTTGTACCAGCTCCATTTCCAACTTTTCTTTCCCTACTGAATAGTTTTCTTAGGTGTTAATGAAGTCACTTCATACTCAGAGTGTGGGGAGAATGGGAGTGAGAAAGTAGGAAAGTACATGAAGTTAGAGAAGCAGGGAAGTGAGAAAGCAGGGAAGTACATGAAGTTAGAAAAATCAGTCAAGATCATGGTAGCTTAGACAGGGTGGCAGCAGCTGAGGTAGTAAGAAATGGTTAGGTTCTGGATGTGTTTCGAAACTGACAATATTTGTTGATAGTTAATTTTAGTATATGAAAGAAGAATTGGTGGTGACTACAAGATTTTAGGGCTGCATAGCTAGATGAATATGGTTGCCATTTACTGAGCAAGATGGGTAATATGTGAGAGGAGCAGGGATGTTTTCTTTTACTGTTCTTGGGAGGAGCAGAAGTGGGAGTTGAAAGAATCAGGACTTTGGTGCTTGATTGGCTTCCAAGAAAGGGTATTGATAAGAATTGTATATATGAACTGGGGGATCAAGGTATGAAATCCAATTTGGAAATACATATTTGCAGATTGACAACATATAAAAGATATTCAAAGTTATGAGATTGGATGATAAACTCCTTAAATGCTACTCAAATGTGGTCAGCTGACTGATGGATGGTTATAGAACTGTTACCAATTTGCTGTGAATTAACTACAAAAATTTAGAATAAGCAAGTGATATTGTTGTAACCTTCAAGCATTTGATCATTTTTGTTATTTCATATCTATTGCATTTTATAGTGGTTTGCGATGGATTAAAATTTTCACCTGGTCCTTCACCACAGCTAGTTTGAGCAGCACTGACATGGTGAGTGAGTGAGTCTAGAAAGAACAGATAGAAGGACTGAGCCCTGGGACACTTGAATATTTACTGGTCAGGGAGTGAGAATAATCCATCAGTAAAGAAAACTGGAAAGGAGCAGCCAGTAAGGTTGGAGGAAAACCAGAAAAGAGTGGTGTTTCCAAAGCCACAAGAAGAAAGTATGCCAAAAGCTGCTGACAGGTTATGTAAGATGAACACTTAAGAATTGACCTTTGGATTTAGTAATAGGACATTCCCTATTGGTGACCTTTAGTGAGCAGTATTGGTCAGCAGTGGGTATAGAGCTTGATTCAAATGGGTTCAAGAGAGAGTGGGAGATAGTATTATCTATGTAATATTTGGGTTAAAAATATTTAACTTCAGTCTAATATAGGAAGAAGCAGAGAAGTCCTAACTGAGGGGGCAATCTGTAGAAACTGGACTCAAAAATGTTGAAGTTGTAAAAGATTGAAAAAAAAAAAAGACTAAGGATGTATTCTAGATTATTGGAGACAAAAGAGACTTGGTGAATAAATGCAATGCTTGATTCTTGGTTTGATGCTGGATTTTAAAAAATAGTTGAAGGACACTATTGGGACAATTGAGGACACTTGAATGTGGACTTTTATTTAATAATGTTGTGTCAGTGTTAAACTAACTTTCTTTCTTTCTTTCTTTCTTTCTTTCTTTCTTTCTTTCTTTCTTTCTTTCCTTCCTTCCTTCCTTCCTTCCTTCCTTCCTTCCTTCCTTCCTTCCTCCCTCCCTCCCTCCCTCCCTCCCTCCCTCCCTCCCTTCCTTCCTTCCTTCTTTCGTGTGTTAAACTTCCTTATATGATGGTTGTGTGGTGGTTCTCCCTTGTTAGGCTAGGGATTAATTGTAGATGAAGTATTTGAGAGAGGAGGTGTTCTGGTGTTTACAAATGACTTTCAAGTGGTTCAGCTAATTAACCAAAAGTAATTGTGTGCGTATGTGTGCAGAGAGAGAGGAAGAGGAGTAGGGAGAGAAAAAAGCAAATTTAAGTGAAAGGTATATAGAGTTTCATTTAATTATTCTTGCTCCTTTTCTGATATTTTGGGGGAGGAGTAAGTGAGTAATATTATTTCAAAGAGATTTGGTGAAAAGAAGATTATAGAAATCAGGTGATAGCTGGAAAAGGTCATGGAGCTTTTTTGCCCTCTTTTAAAAATGTAGATGGGCGATATTACATTATGTTTGTATGTCAATGAAATTATCCAGTAGAGAAGGAAAAGTTGATGTGTGAGAGAGGAAGGAACAATTGCCAGGGTGTTTTTGAATAAGCAAAAATGGAAGACACATCTAGGTACATATGGAAATACTGGCCTTAGGAGCTTTGACAGTTTATCCCCAGTAGCCTTGGTTACCTCAGTTTATCTGTAAAAGATTATGCATGTAAAGTATATGGCATAGTGCCTGCAATTAAGCCCTCAGCTCTTTGTTATAGAAGTTAGTGCAATGCCTATTATTAGTAAACTTTCAAAAAAAAAAAAAACCAAAACAACCCAGTAGTTTATTACTGTTTTTATTATTAGCAGGTCATAATTACCTGTTAGAAGCTGTAAATTCTTCAGAAAAACAAATTAGTGTTAAAACCCCAAAATTCTACCTAGTAAATTGGGAGATGTAATGGGCTTTATTAAATGATCGATGAGTCAGACAGCATCCCACCTAACAAGTAGAGGAAAGCTCCAAAGGGATATAGAAAGGGAAAGGTTTTTAAAGGCAGGACAAGGAAGTTATAAACAGAAAAAAGTGTTATTTATTTGAGGTGAGGTCACCTACCTTTGGGGATGAAAGTGTTTTAAGTCGGTGGATTATCTCATATTCCTGTGAGGGATGGGGAGGGCACATGTGACAGATTACCCTTATTGGTGCTGACCAGAAAATTCTTGGCCGATAAAGACTACATTTCTGGGAGAGGTTATAAGAGCAATTAGGTTAGGTATTAAGCCTCAGTTTGGTGACTTGGCCTAAATGATATTTAGGGCCTGTAGATTTGTTTTGTTTTGGTTTTTTTGATATTAGAAAGATCCCAAACCAAGTTAAATGAACAATAGTGTATCTTAGAAAAGCCACAGGATATTCATGACTGGCTTTGGTCACTTAAGGGAAGAGAACAACTAAATTTCAATATGGGGAAGGAGAAAATCCAGGCCTTCAATGATAAGGGGCTTTGTTGGGGCAAGTTGGTTATGTAAGTTCTCTTGGCCTGGTTCATACCATTTATTTTAGGTGTAGCTCTCTGAAATAAAAATCATTTTCATTTTTATTTTTTATTTTATTTTATTTTTTTTTATTAAAAAAATTTTTTTTTTCAACATTTATTTATTTTTGGGACAGAGAGAGACAGAGCATGAATGGGGGAGGGGCAGAGAGAGAGGGAGACACAGAATCGGAAACAGGCTCCAGGCTCTGAGCCATCAGCCCATAGCCTGACACGGGGCTCGAACTCACGGACCGCGAGATCGTGACCTGGGTGAAGTTGGACGCTTAACCGACTGTGCCACCCAGGCGCCCCCATTTTCATTTTTAGAAAGCTATTTCATATTTAAGCCCACCTTGGTATTTTTCAGTGCATTAAAAAATCTAGTCTAGAATATCAGACCTATCAGACCTAACTCCTATCAGACCTAGAGGAGCTGATAATCTTGTTGAAAGTATACAGGGGCACCTGGGTGGCTCAGTTGGTTAAGTGCCCAACTCTTGATTTCAGCTCAGGTTGTGATCTCATGGATTCGTGAGATTGAGCCCTACATCTGGCTTTGTGTTGATGGTGATGAGCCTGCTTTGCATTCTGTCTCCCTTTCTCTCTGCTCCTCTCCTGCTCACAATCTCTCTCTCTCTCTTCTTAAAAATAAATAAATAGGTGCACCTGGGTGGCTCAGTAGGTTAAGCATCTGACTTTTGATTTCATCTCAGGTCATGATCTCATGGTTTGTGGGTTTGAGCCCTGTGTTGGGCTCTGCACCATCAGTGTGGAGTCTGCTTGAGGTTCTCTCTCCCTCACTCACTTTCTGTCTCTCTGCCCCTCCCCCACATTTGCTTTTTCTCTTTCCCTGTCAAAATAAATAAACTTTAAAAAATAAACATTTAAAAAAAAGTAGACATATCTGTGGAAAAAGAATTGAGAAAATGAAGTTCTAAAGTTATTTTTATTTGTTTTCCAAGCTATGGGAGTATTATATTTTGCTTTTCCTCAATTGGACCAGCACTGAATGGCTTCCCTTCCCCAGTTCTGTGAGGGAGGCCTCCTTTGGCACTTCCTTTCAAATAGGTTTTTGTTTGTTTGTTTGTGAATTTCAGCACTGGTAATAATTAGACCCTACACTTTAGGAGTTCAGTGTAAATAGTGTTTATGTCTCTAGTTACCCAGAAAGTAAAACTTTTCTAATACCCATTACAACTTAAAGTAATTTTCCTTATATTTCTTGAAATGTCATTGCTTTATTTCTTTGAGGCTATGAGCAGTTAGTTCAGTGGAGGTGAAGAATGGACTATAGGAGTAAAGAGGTAGCTGAAGCACCTGTCATAGTGTGTGTGTTGATATTGGTGACCTTTATTCTTAGAGTCCTTGGGGATAGTTATCTTTTTGCATTGTTGGCTTACTCATTTGGGCAGTGGACTTAGACATCGGATATTGGATGAAAGTGAACGCCAAGTGTGTGCAATGATAGGCAGCGAGCAGGGAGGAGTTCCTGGGGCTCAAGGATATGATGTGTCTCACTTTGCCCCTGTGAAACTGACATGTGAAACAGTATTATGTACTTTCCCACTCTGATGCAACTTGATGGTATTTGCCTGGATAAATGCTTCTGGAGAATGTTCTAAAAAGAGATACCACCTGCTACACATAGTAAACCCTTTGTGTTGTATCTGTGGTGCCTGCTATAGGGCTATGGTTTCTCTGTGAACTTTGAAAATCAGGAAATTTTTGTAGCTTTAAGCATGTTGAAGGCCAGAGCGATAGCTTTGTGCTACACTTTATAGTCTGTCTTTTAAAAAAAAAATTTTTTTTAACGTTTATTTGTTATTAAGAAATGGAGACAGAGCATGAGCATGGGAGGGGCAGAGAGAAGGGAAGACACAGAATCTGAAGCAGGCTCCAGGCTCTGAGCTGTCAGCACAAAGCCCAGTGCGGGGCTCGAACTCACAAACTGCAAGATTATGACCTGAGCTGAAGTCGAATGCTTAACTGACTGAGCCACCCAGGCGCCCCCCCCCCACCTTTTTAAAAATTGGGCTTCTATAGGAATTGATTTCACATAGGTACACTACCTCTCTAGTGGGAAGGCAGGAATTGGCAGAGTTTGGCAGGGATGGAAAAATAGTCATCACTAATTTCCTAGCAGGACCCATTTTGTTGTTAAAAAATAGATATGGTTTGTTAGTGACTGTGAGTATGTGGACATAGGACTTGAAAATTGAAAATTTTTGAGAGCCCATTTTGTTACTGTTATTTTTAGAATTGCTGTTGTTATGCTAATCATCCTCACATTTTTATCTCTAGACCTCACAACTACCAATTCACTATAATCTACTTGGATATCACAGAAATATCTCAACTTTAGCATTTATAAAACTGAAGTCATTGCCTTTCACAAAAACCTGCTCCTCTCATATTCTCTAGCTTACTAAATGGTACCACTTCCTGATAGAAAACTTTGTTATTCTTGTTACCTTCCTCTTCCTTATACCTATAACTCCTTTCTATTATACCTCAAATATCTCTTAATTTCCTCTACTTCTTTCTACTATCACTGGTATGTCCATATAGTCCAAGCCATTGTAATTTCTTGGCTCTACTACTGCTATAACTTCCTAACTAGTCTTTCTTTGTCTGTCACCAGTCTGTCACCCATCTATTACACAATAGCTGGAAAAAAAGCTTTTTAAAGTGCAGATTTGATTATTAGATGTTTATGTGAACTTGCTTAGTGAATTTTTTGTTACTCTTAAGATGATACCTGAAAGTCTTGACATGGTCCATAAGACTATATACACAATCTGGTTCCTGTCTTTGTCTCCATGTTTTGCACAGTATGTTCCCTGGACCTGGAATGCTCTTTCATATTTACCTTGCTAGCTCCTACTTTCCGTCAAATGTCTGCTTTTATCTCACTTCCTTATGAAAGGCTTTTCTGACCTCACCCTTACCTTGCTGTCCCTAGACTAAGTTGGATTTCCCAGAATGTACTTTCATTAAACCCTGTACTTTTCCTTTATAGCTTTTACAGCAGTTGTAAAGAATTAGTTGTCTGTCTTTTCCCACTGGATGATCTGTTAGTCTGCTTGGGCTGCCATAACAAAACACCACAGGCTTGGTGACTTAAATGACAGAAATGTATTTTCTCAGTTCTGGAAGCCAGATGTCTAAGATCTAGGTGCCAGCAGCATCAGTTTCTAGAGAGGGCTCTCTCTCTGGCTTGTAGATAATGCTTTTTGCTGTGTGCTCACATGGCCTTTTGGAGGGGAGTGGGAGGGGGGAAGGGTATGTGTGTATGAGAAAGATTTTTTTTTTTTCTGCTTATAAAGCCACTAGTCCTTTCAGATTAGGGCCCCACACTTATGATCTCATTTAATCTTAATTACTTCCTAAAGACCCTGTCTCCAAATATAGCCACATTAAGGGTTAGGGCTTCAACATTTGACTTTGGGGTGGTAGGGGTACTGTTTGGTCCATAGCAAATGATAAGTTCCATGAGGTCAGGACCCATGTTGTATGGGTATACTCTGTCCTTGAGGCCTGGTATAGAGTTTAATACATAGTGGGCAGTTAGGCCTGTTCCTAACATTTGTTTGTCCTGGAACAAGAACATAAATAGAGATATTAAGTTAGATTTTTATGTAACGCTAACAAATTGTAAAATAAAACACCTTCTATTTTCCTATCCTGAGACATACATAGTTTCATAATAACAAATTACAAAAATAATTGTGTGAAGCTGTTGGTTTTTTTTTAATGTTTATTTATTTACTTAGAGAGTGAGCAGGGGAGGTGCAGAGAGAAGGAGAAAGAGAGAATCCCATGCAGGCTGTGTGCTGTCAGTGCAGAGCCTAATGTGGGGCTTGAGCCCAAGAACTGTGAGATCAGGACCTGAGCCAAAACCAAGAACTGGATGCTTAACCAACTGAGCCACCCAGGTGCCCACCCGTGAAGCTATTGATTTTAAAAAATGAATGTGATATTTTGTCTAACTCAATATTAACGAGGCAGATGTTGCAGCCAGTTCAGAGAAGTGAAAGAAACATAGCTTTATATGTTTAAAGAAATGTTGAACTATATTTATAAATGATTACTAAACTGGAGTTTTCTGTGGGGAGAAGGGAAGTCATTTGAACCTCAGCTCTACAAAATTTATTTATAATATCTATAGACAAGAACTGTTTGTATCAGTATCAATTACCTATAACTTACAGAGTTGGAAAATAGCTGAAAGGCAATAAAAGGCTAGAACAAGTAGTGTATTCTCTAAACAGTACATAGTTTCCCATCAGATGATTATTATCTCTTCTTTGCTTATTCCAAGTTTCCTTATAGTCTCACCCTTTTGATCTAACGCAATCTCAAATATTATTCTTGATCACAAAACAAGATTGGTCTCATTAAGTTTGGCTTGTTATTTAAATAGGGGTAACAATAATGTTAATTTTTCATGTTGACCTTTTTAATTTGCTTTTCTGGAAACTTTGTAAAGAATCTCAGATTGAACTTTAAAAGCCTCTATTGTTTTTTTCAAATTTTTTTAAGTTTATTTATTTATTTTGAGAGAGTGTGAGCAGGGTAGGACAGAGAGAAGGGAGAGAGAGAATCCTAAGCAGGCTCTGCACTGTCAGCTGAGAGCCTGATGTGGGATGTGAACTCATAAACCGTGAGATCATGACTTGAACTGAAATCCAGAGTCAGACCCTTAACCAATTGAGCCACCCAGGTGCCCCTCTATTATCTGTATTTTGAGTCTAGAAAGCAAGCTTAAGAAATATGCTGTATTATATTTCATCAGCAGTACTGATACATTTGGGTGAATTCTTCTTTTCTCAGTATCCCCCAAATGTCCTAAGGGTCCTGGGCCTTCCAGGAAGTGACCTTCCTTACCACCTAGAAGGGTGGACCCTGGAAAGCTAGGTACCAGGGCAGTTTTCCTGGGAGGGTTTTGTAATTACTGGTTCCATAAAGTCAACTATAGTTCCTTAAAAGTGGCTTATTATACCTGATTAAATAAGTAAACATCATTCTCAAATATGACATTTCAGACAAATACTTTTTGTATAACTTTTTTTACAATGATATTTTAAGGGCATTCAGTAAGTAAATTCAGCAAGACTTTCTCAAATCTCTCAAAGAGAGAGTCTTTGAGAATCATGATTCAGGAATATTGCATTTATAAAAGCAAAGGTTACTAAATTTTTTAGAGTTTAGATAGCTTAAGAAGGAAGAGAGCAGGCTTCCTTACATATCTAGAAAACAGACATTAATACAGTATTCCAAACAAATCACTATAATCATCTCTCATTAGTTCATTTAGTCCTGTGTAATTAATTTTCATTTCACTGGATTTAGTTTAGTGGTCTGCTTCTCAACTAAAAAGAGTTCTGGAAGTTCTGACTCAGTCCCGTGGAATGGTCTGGAAGTTGTCCAGTTGTTCATGCAATGGTATCAGAAGCCTGTACCCAAGAGTCTATTCTTTGAAGTGTCAGTAGTTTGAGATACCTGCTACAGTTCTTTTCCAGGGGGCTCTGAGACCATCCTTTATTAAAAAACAAACAAACAGATTTGGCTTCTAGTTTATTGCAGATCCTTCAGACTAGCATCTGTGTAAAACAGAATCTCTCTGTAGATGACAAAGACTTAAAATAGCTGTGGTCAGTTTATACTGGTAATTTTTAAAGGTGAAAGGTCTAATGAGAGTTTACAACATGAATAATGCAGCTAACCAGCAAGTTCTTTCTGTGTCATACAAAAAGAATATTAAAGCCAATTCAAAAACGTTCTAACAAAGTGTCTCTAAGAGTAGTTCTTTTCAAGAACTGTCAAGGAAGACAGTGAATATTATAGCTGATTTCTTTCTTTTTTTTTTTTTTCAACGTTTATTTATTTTTGGGACAGAGAGAGACAGAGCATGAACGGGGGAGGGGCAGAGAGAGAGGGAGACACAGAATCGGAAACAGGCTCCAGGCTCCAAGCCATCAGCCCAGAGCCCGACGCGGGGCTCGAACTCACAGACCGCGAGATCGTGACCTGGCTGAAGTCGGACACTTAACCGACTGCGCCACCCAGGCGCCCCTATAGCTGATTTCTAAAACATGAATGAACATAATTTTTGCAGAGGAAAAAAATCTTGACATATAACATATAAAATCTTATGGCATAATATATGTACCAAGGCTATACTAAGGATCTCAAGTTAAAAGATTTAGTAAGTCTGGTATAAGTCCTAGACATCTACCTAGAAGATTCAAATTTTAAAAGTAAGATTGTTACCAAGTAGGCATTTCATTTATTTATTTATTTTATTTTTTAAAGTTTTTTTTTTTTTTTAATTTAAATAATCTCTATACCCAACATGGGCTTGAACTCATGACCCTGAAATCAAGAGTCTCTTGCTCTTCCAACTGAGTCAGCCAAGTGCCCTATTAAGCATTTTGTTTTATTTACCTGTTTTTTATTTTTATTTATTTTTTTAATGTTTATTTTTTGAGAGAGAGAGAGTGCATGTTGAGGAAGGGCAGAGGGAGAGGGAGAAACAGAATCTGAAGCAGGCTCCAGGCTCTGAACTGTCAGCACCAGAGCCTGATGCAGGGCTCAAACTCACAAACTGCGAGATCATGACCCGAGCTGAAGTCGGTCACTTAACCAACTAAGCCACGCAGGTGCTCCTTATTTTTACTTTTTTAATTTTTTTATTAAAAACATTTTTTTAATGTTTATTTTTGAGAGAGAAAGAGACAGTGCGAGTGGGGGAGGGGAAGAGAGAGAGAGAGGGAGACACAGAATCTGAAGCAGGCTGCAGGCTCTGAGCACAGAGCCCAACACAGGGCTTGAACCCACGAACTGTGAGATCATGACCTGAGCTGAGGTCGGAGGCTTAACCTACTGAGCCACCCTGGCGGCCCATTTACTTTTTTTAAGTTTATTTATCTGAGAGAGACAGAGTGAGAATGGGGGAGGGGCAGAGAGGGAGGGAGAGAATCCCAAGCAGGTTCTGTGCATGGTCAGCGCAGAGCCCAGTATAGGGCTTGAACTCATGAAACCATGAGATCATGACCTGAGCTGAGATCAAGAGTCAGTTGCTTAACTGACCAAGCCACACGGGCACCCCCCAAACATTTTAAATAATAACTCAAATTAAGACTGGAAACACTAAACTCTTACTTCCCAAAATCTGGCAAAACACCATTGGGACTTGTAAATAGAAACCTTATGTATAAAGAGGGCATTGACAAATCTCTAAGAGGAGCTTCCCATAAATTATACAATGTTTAGGATATTTATGTTAATTTTACCTGTCCAAATTTAAACTAGGGAGGGCTGAGCGTCTTTTCTGATTTGAGAAGTTTTCTCATGAAACTTATCAAAAGTAAAAAAACAAATCTAATTATTTCTAGTACATTTGAAAGGACACCTTGTGATTTTTCCAGGGATGCTATGGGATGTCTCTAAGATAGCTTTAGTTAGTAAAAATATACTGAAAGTTTTATTGTTTTCTATATTTAGGATCTGATTTTGGGAAGGCAAACCTTCAAGGAGTTGTCAGTGAAAATGCTTAAGATAGGAGTGTTGGTGCTTGAGAAATAATACCCAGGTATTTTACCAGGGTGACAATAAAACATTTTAAAATGAGCATTGAAGGTAACCAAATTTTAAATAACCACACTTTTTCATGAGGAGCCTTTGTTTGTTTTCTTAAGTAATTAAGGACATAATTAGTCAGTATAAAGCAAAGAAAATTATTCTAATAAGACACAAAATAATTGCTATCTGGGCATATTACACAGGAAAAAAAAAAAGAATAGCTTTTAATATTGTAGGTGAAAGCGATAAACTGTAAACCAGGGAAATTGGCCCATCAATACTGAACAAACTTAGCTAAGATTTTAACCAGTTCATAGCTTTTCAGACTTGTGGCGTGGTATTGTAAACCATGGCAAATAAAATTCTCTTGCTAAGTTTTGTTCATTATTTTCCTTTATATTCTGTAACATATTTACAACTTACTTGAGGACAGTTCTTAGGGGGTCATCAAGGTCAAATTTAATTAAAAATTTTTTAAAAATTTAATTTATTTAAATTCACATCCAAATTAGTTAGCATCTAGTGCAACAATGATTTCAGGAGTAGATTCCTTAGTGCCTCTTACCCATTTAGCCCATCCCCCCTCCCACACCCTCTCCAGTAACCCTCTGTTTGTTCTCCATATTTATGAGCCTTTTTTTTTTTTTAATGTTTATTTATTTTTGAGAGAGAGAGACAGAGTGCGAATGGGAGAGGACAGAGAGACAGACACACAGAATCCAAAGCAGGCTCCAGGCTCTGAGCTGTCAGCATGGAGTTGATGCGGGGCTTGAACTCACAAACCGCGAGATCACGACTTGAGCCAAAGTCAGATGCTCAACCGACTGAGCCACCCAGGCGTCCCAATGAGTCTCTTCTGTTTTGTCCCCCTTCCTGTTTTTATATTATTTTTGTTTCTCTTCCCTTATGTTCATCTGTTTTATCTTTTTTTAATTTTATTTTTTTATTTTTTAAAATTTATATCCAAATTAGCATATAGTGCAACAATGATTTCAGGAGTAGATTCCTTAGTGCCCCTTACCCATTTAACCCCTCCTGTAACCCTCAGTTTGTTCTCCATATTTACGAGTCTCTTCTGTTTTGTCCCCCTCCCTGTTTTTATATTATTTTTGTTTCCCTTCCCTTATGTTCATCTATTTTGTCTGTTTTGTCTCTTCGTCTCTTCATGTCCTCATATGAGTGAAGTCATACGATTTTTGTCTTTCTGTAATTTCACTTAGCATAATACCCTCCAGTTCCATCCATGTAATTGCAAATGGCAAGATTTCATTCTTTTTGACTGCCGAGTAAATACTCCATTGTATATATATACCACATCTTCTTTACCCATTCATCCATCGATGGACATTTGGGCTCTTTCCATGCTTTGGCTATTGTTGATAGTGCTGCTATAAACATGGGGGTGCATGTGTCCCTTCGAAACAGCACACCTGTATCCCTTGGATAAACACCTAAGTAGTGCAGTTGCTGGGTTGTAAGGTAGTTCTATTTTTAGTTTTTTCCCTACTGTTTTCCAGAGTGGCTGTACCAACTTGCATTCCTAAAATGATACTAACATGCAGTGCATTTATCATTGCTATCTTAAAATGAATCAATAAACATTTAAAAATGTCTCAGACTGTCCAGCCAATCATAGTCAACCCATAAAATCAAGAGCTAATAATAATGTTTTGAGGTGCTAAGTTTTGAGATTATTTAAGTATGTTAAAGATGTTTGTGTCCTCCCAAAATTCAGATGTTGAAGCCTATCCCCCAATCTTCTGGTATTTGGAGGTGGGGCCTTTGGGAAGTAATTAGACTACCACAACAATCAATATGTAGAATATTTTTATTACCCAAAACATACCTTGCATGGTTTTGCAGTCAATTCTCCTTCCACCCTTGGCTCCAGGCAACCACTGATCTGCTTTTTGGGGCTATAGATTAGTTTTGCCTATGGCAGAATTTCGTATGTGAAAATCATACAGTATTGACTCTTTTGTATTAGGCTTCCTCATGTTCCTCAAGTACTCCTGTTCATTTTATTTATTTTTTTAAAGATTTTTTTTAATGTTTATTTATTTAAAAAAAAATTTTTTTTTTCAACGTTTATTTATTTTTGGGACAGAGAGAGACAGAGCGTGAACAGGGGAGGGGCAGAGAGAGGGAGACACAGAATCGGAAACAGGCTCCAGGCTCTGAGCCATCAGCCCAGAGCCCGACGCGGGGCTCGAACTCACGGACCGCGAGATCGTGACCTGGCTGAAGTCGGACGCTTAACCGACTGCGCCACCCAGGAGCCCCAATGTTTATTTATTTTTGAAAGAGACAGATTGGGAGTTGGGGAGGGGCAGAGAAAGAGGGAGACACAGAATCTGAAGCAGGCTCGAGGCTCTGAGCTGTCAGCATACTGCCCAACGTGGGGCTAGTACTCTTGTTCCTTTTAATGATTAGTATTTTCTTGTGTAAATATACCACTATTTGTTTGGTAGATATTTGGGTTGTTTCCAGTTTTTGGATATTATGAATAAAGCTGCTATGATCATTCATGTACAAGTCTTTTTATGGACATATGTTTTCATTTTTTTGAGGTATATAACTGCGAGTGGTCCAGCCATTAAAATAGTACCCTAATCATTGCTACCAGCAATGGGAGTAGCTTAGCCATAAACAAACCTAACACAAAACCTGATTATATAGAGGAAAATTAAACTTATAAAAGTAGAGAGTCAGCAAAGTTCAGATTGCCACTTAAAATTTACCTTTAGAAGTTAAGAAAAGATATGTGTGGGCAGCCCACATGAGGTACACTTCTCATCTGTGGCTCTGTGAGGTGAATCCATTGGGCATTTTGGTGGAGGACTTGCAGTACTGTTTAACAGGTAATTTTCCAAAAAAGAAAATCATGGCTCTTATCTAGATATAAAATGAAAACATTTAAAGATTAAAAAAAAAGCCTCATCATTAATGAGGGAATCAGATGTTATAACCAGTTATCAATTTTTTCCATTATCAATATTTATGATTGAAAGTTGGCAAAATATCAAGGATCATAATTTCATTAATATTGCCCCCATATTGATACTCATCTGTTTGAGCAATAAAGTAAAGGCAAGCAATTCATAAATTGTTAAAATGCCTATACTTTTCCTTGGCTTTATTTCAGCAAAATCACTATGTTGTAATTAAGATTGTTTAAAATAAATGGTATTATCTTTATGTCAATTATATCTCAATAAAACTAGGAAAAATGTTAAATAATTCATCAATATTTTATATTATATATTGAAATTGTATTTTGAATATACTATATTACATTAAATAAGATATATTAAAATTTTAAAAATTGTGTTATCAAGATAACAAAAATTGTTGTTATCTTGTTACTTTGATCAAAGTAACAAAGATTGTTATCTTTGGCACTTTGAACAAGTGCCAAATTAACTTTCTTGAGACATTTTATTTCTTAACATTATTAAAAAATAAGTTCTGTTTAGGGGGTGTTTATTCTGCTGCAGATGAACCATGAATTTTGCACATCAAACTTTGTGATGGAGTTTCATAAATAATTGTCATCATGGAAGATATTGCACAATGTTGTAATATCACCTTATAAATTACTGTCACTTTTATTGCAATTTCACCATTTCTTAAAAGCAACGTCTAGGGCCTTATAACATTTGTTAAGGTCTTCTTTAATCTTTTCAGTGCTGGGATATTATAAACAAAACCAACAATAGCAGTATGTTCATACTAAATCTTAATATGTTGCTGGTTCCAAAGTAGTCTATAGAGATCAGCTTAGGATTATTTGGCACTGACTCTTCTTTATAGTCATGTATGGTGAACATAATCTAAGGTGGCCCCCATGGTTTCCTTCTCCTCTGGGTGTTGACACATTTGTGTGTTGCTCCTCCCTTTGAATGTGGACACTACCTTTGACTTGCTTCTAACAGAACAACAGAACATAGTACAGGTGATGAGATATCACTCCTTTGACTATTTTATGGTATGTAAGACTCTGTAGTTAGTAGACTCACCATAGAGACTGTACTTGTTTGATGAAGTAGGCAGCTATGTTGTAAAAGCCCATGTGGCAAGGAACTGCGGTAGCTTCAAGGAGGTGAGGTGGCTTTCAGTTGATATCCAGCAAGCAGCTAGTGCCCTCAGTTTTACAACCACAAGGAAATGAATTCAGCCAATTACAATACTGGGCTTAGAAGTGGACTCTTCCCCAGCCTAGCCTCCCTTATGAAAATACAACCTAGGCAACACTGTGAATGTCTCACTTTGTGAGACCCTAAGCAGAGGACCTAGCTAAGCTGTGCTTAAATTTTTGATTCACAAAAACTGAAATTAATGAAAGTTTGTTTAAAGTGGCTATATTTGTGACAATATGTTATTCGATAGAAAATGAATACATGATACAGATGTACTTATTACATTTTCTTGCTTTAATTTCTGTATATTGCAATGTCAGTTTCATTACATCTGGTATGTAGAAATTCTTTTGACTAAATTATTTTTAATCTTTTAAAAGGTGAAAGAGCCAAACTGTGAAACAGATTTCTTTCGTTTTTGTCTCCCCATCAAATGGTAAATGTTAAGTGTTTAAGTTTCTAAAAACCATTACATAATTCTCCAAAAATGGTTGTATCATTTTATACTCCCTCTAGTGATATTGAGAGTTCTAGTTGGCCCACATCCATACTAACACTTGTTATGGTCAGACTTTAAATTTTAGTCATTCTAGTCGGTGGGTAGTGGTATCTCACTGTAGTTTTAACTTGTATTTGCCAGATGAAAAATGATGTTGACCGTGTTTCTCATGTACAAATTGGCTATTTGTATATCTTCTTTTGTGAAATGTGTGCTCTAGTCATTTGCTAACTTAAAATGAATTGTGTAGTTTATTATTATTACTAAGAGATGTTTATACATTCCAGATATAGATCTTTTGTCAGATACATTGTGACTGTATTCCTCCGGTCTATGGCTTGCCTTTTTCCTTTGAAAAATATTTGCAACGGTAACTTTCAAAGAGCAAAAGGTCAACCTCCCTGGTGGTCTAGTGGTTAGGATTCGGCGCTCTCAAAGAGCAAAAGGTCTTAATTTTTATATTGTTTAGCTTGTGAATTTTTATTTTTTGTGAGTTCAGTTTGTGAGTATTCATCCTATGTACATCCAAGAAATCCTTGCCTGTCCTGAGATCATGAAGATTTTCTCCAGTGTTTTCTTCTAGAAGTTCTGTAATTTTAGCTTTTACATTTGGGTCTTAGTCCCTTTTGAATTATTTTTTACTTTAAAAATTGTGATAAAATACATATAACATTTAATTATACACATTCTCAAGTATACAATTTAATGGCATTAAGTTTATTCACAGTGTTGTGCAACTATCACCATTATATTTCTAAACTTTTTCATCACCCCAAGTATAAACTCTGTAGCCTTTAAGAAATAAGGCTTTCCCAGCCTCTGGTAGCTCTATTGTACTTTCTGTCTCTATGCATTCACCTATTACAGGTACTTCATGTGAGTAGAATCACACAATATTTGGCCTTTTATGTCTGGCTTATGTCACTTAACATAATTCATTTTGTCCATATCTTACGTCAATTTTGGTAAGATATTTTTTGAGTTTTTCTTTTTTAATTTTTAATGTTTATTTATTTTTGAGAGAGACAGAGTGTGAACAGGGGAGGGGCAGAGAGACATAGGGAGACACAGCATCCAAAGCAGGCTCCAGGTTCTGAGCTGTCAGCACAGAACCCGATGCCGGGCTCGAACCCACAGACCGTGAGATCACAACCTGAGCTGAAGTCGGACGCTTAACCGACTGAGCCACCAAGGTGCCCCTTGAGGTTTTTAATTTATGTTATTGGCATAAGTTGTTCCTGGTATTCTCATTCTTTTATTGTCTGTTGAAGTGTTGCGATAGCCCATCTTTTATTCCTAAGAATGGTAATTTGTGTTTTCTCTCCTTTGCTTCTTGATTTGTCTTACTAGGAATTTTTTTTTTTTTTTTTTTTTTAGGGTAAACTACATCCAATGTGGGGCTTGAACTCACGGCCCCAAAATCAAGAGTCACAGGCTCTAAACTGACTGAGCCAGCTGGGTGCCTCTGTCTTACTAGGATTTTTATTAATTTTATTAATATTTTCAAAGAACCCACTTTTGGCTTTGTTAATTTTTTCTATTTTTTCTTTTCTGTCATTGATTTCCTTTTAGAAGCATATCCTAAACCATTGAGGCTGCCTCTAGACCTCAGGACAGGGCTCTTCTGTTCCCGCCCCCCCCTTTTTTTTAATTGAGATGTAGTTGACAGACAGTGTTTTAGTCATTGATTTCTGCCTTTACTTGTATGTATTCTTATATTTTGATTTTTAAATTTTAATTGGCTTTTTTTTCAGTTTTTAATCTAGAGGCATAAATTAGTGTAAGCATTTTATTTTTTATTTTTTTTATTAAAAAAAATTTTTTTTAACGTTTATTTATTTTTGAGACAGAGAGAGACAGAGCATGAACGGGGGAGGGTCAGAGAAAGAGGGAGACACAGAATCTGAAACAGGCTCCAGGCTCTGAGCTGTCAGCACAGAGCCCGACGCGGGGCTCGAACTCGCAGACCGTGAGATCATGACCTGAGCCAAAGTCCGACGCTTAACCGACTGAGTCACCCAGGCGCCCCTAGTGTAAGCATTTTAATGTAAGCATTTAAAGCTATAATTTCCTTCTAAGTGCTCCTTTAACTGCATACTATAAAGTTTGATATGTTGTGTATTCATTTTAAATTAATCTAAAATGGGGCGCCTGGGTGGCGCAGTCGGTTAAGCGTCCGACTTCAGCCAGGTCACGATCTCGCGGTCCGTGAGTTCGAGCCCCACATCAGGCTCTGGGCTGATGGCTCAGAGCCTGGAGCCTGTTTCCGATTCTGTGTCTCCCTCTCTCTCTGCCCCTCCCCCGTTCATGCTCTGTCTCTCTCTGTCCCAAAAATAAATAAACGTTAAAAAAAAATTTTTTTAATTAATCTAAATTATTTTCTAATTTCCTTTGTCATTTCACCTTTGATCAATAGCATATTTAGAAGTGTGGTTTAATTTCCAGATGTTGGGGAATTATGTAAAAATTGTAATTGATTTTGAATTCTGTTGTGTTCAGATAACATGCTTTATAGGATTTCAGTCTTTTGAAATTTCTTGAGATTTCTTTTATGGTCTAGCCTGTGGTTTTTCTTGATGTATGTTCAATGTGTTTTTGATTAGCTACCCTGCATTCTAACTGGTGCCTTCTCAGCCTGGTGGAACTACTATATTTTCTTGAACTGTAGCTGTCTGTACCTCTGTAAGAAAAGTGTTCCCAAGCAGAGGGCTGGGACAACTGGGATGTTTCCCCTTTTACTGGGTTTGCATTTTTGTGTTGCCTTTTCCCAGTGCCTGAAAACTGCTTCGTATGCTTTGTCTAGTTTTATGGGGCTTTGTAGCAGAATAGCTAGTTTTGTCCTCCTTCATACAGTTTGTCTAGTTTTATAGGGCTTTGTAGCAGATTAGCTACTTTTGTTTCCATAACTCTCATAGTTGCAGGTGAAAGTTTGACAGTCTTAATGCCTAAAATTGAGAGTTTTTTCTTAGTTCTCTCATAAGTGAGAACCTGTATTTTGTTTCAAGTTAATGAAAGTGTCATTTGTACTTTGTCATTTTCCTCCTTAGATAACTTATTACATATAACAAAGTTGTTTAACATGACTTTTGTCCCTGTTATAATCTATAGAACTGAGTTATATATATATATATATATTTTTTTTTAAAGTTAGGTATGATTTTTCTTACTTTTTCCAGTAAAATTAATCATTTCAGTCTTTATTCAGTCTTGCTAGTGACCATTTGTTTCATCATTTTTCAACCAGCTGAAATCTTTAGTCATTTTAGCATCAAATTTCAAAATAATTTACATTAAACCTGTAAGTTTTTCTTTATTTTCTGTGATCACTTTGCTGTTAAACCACAGGAGGAAAAAAAAAAAAACACCTTTCTACTTGGCTAAACATTAGATAGATAATATTAAGAACAATTATACATGCATCTATATTGGCATTTACTTCTGTTCTTTGACTATGATGGCTTATTTCCTGTTTATTCAATCTTTTCTTTAGTGCTAATAATTGTATGTGTGCCTTCTGTGTGCAGTGAAGTCTGTTCACTTTCGTTAATTTTGTTTTTTAATTTAAGCAGTACAACTTATTTGTAGATTTTTTATTTCTTAAGTTCTACTTTCCTGCTTTTTCTATCTCTGTCATGATTATATCTTGTACTCATTATTATAATGATCTATAGGATTTAAAAAGAAAATGTAATTGTATTCAGAGAGTATCAAGTTTGAATACATATATTTTATAGTTTTCAAAAATATATTGCAAACTATAAAAATATGGAATGCTTCCTGAACTTGTGTGTCATCCTTGCCCAGGGGCCAGCTAATCTTCTTTGTATCATTCCAGTTTTAGTATATGTGTTGCCAAAGTGAGCACAAGTTTGAGTATATTTTTATAAAAATGTAAAGTAAAAAATTGAAAATTTTCATGCTTTTAAAATTATTTTGTTTTTAAGTATTTTAAATTATTTACCCTAAATTTAAGAATGTTGTGATTTCAGGGCACCTGGGTGGCTCAGTCGGTTAAATGTCTGACTTCAGCTCAGGTCATGATCTCACATTTCGTGAGCTTGAGCCCCGCATTGGGCTCTGTGCTGACAGCTTGGAGCCTAGAGCCTGCTTCCGATTCTGTGTCTCTCTCTCTCTCTGCCCTTCCCCTGCTCACACTCTGTCTCTCACTCAAAAATAAATAAACATTAAAAAAATTTAAAAATTTTGTGATTTCTGGATACATCTGAGTATGTATTATTTTTTTTAATGTTTATTTATTTTTGAGAGAGAGAAAGTCAGAGGGAGAGTGAGAGAGAGAATCCCAAGCAGGCTACGTGCCGTCAGTGCCTGACATGGGGCTCGAACTCATGAATCATGAGATCATGACCTGAGCCGAAATCAAGAGTTGGACACTTAACTGATGAGCCACCCAGGTGCTCCTAAGTATAGTTTTATAGATAACATTTTAATTTTAGCATTAACTATACAATTATCAGCATAAAAAATTAGCCTTTGGCCTTACATATGTTATGTCTAGACCTGCACATAAATAAACTTACTGGTGATATGAATTCCTTAATTCTGCAAAATGTTCCTCAGCTGCCATGTGCTCTGGTATGAATACTGAGGTAAATGATAAATATCTTTAGAACCATGAATTGGAACAGAAAGAAATTAAGTAAATAGTTGTTGGGTTGTATTTAGAACCATACTTGGATTAGACAAGAAATCTATTTTATTCATGTTATCTGAGAGGAGGAAGGATTTGACAGGTTAATTAATTTGTCTTTTTGCTTACTTCTAAAGCCCTTTGCTGTTCAGATACTTTATAATCTCAGCAGAATTCTCTCTGAAGTTTGCAGTTTCACAGTCCATAACAGCAATCTGACATGGTTGTCTTCTTAAAAAATACAAAGGAAGAAACATGTGGGCAACTGTTTTCCTGAGGTTTGAACAGTGTAAGTCATGAGAATGGATTTTTAGGGTTCTACTTTGTCAGTACAGAATTGTAAGTCACAAGTGTGATAGAAGCAACCCATTTCTTTAATGAATTTATTTTTGTGTATTTGTTATTTTGCAGAACTGCTAAAGTGAGAAGCCTGTGGCAGAGACCCTTCTTGCCTGGCCTAAGGGTAGTAATGCAGTTGATAAATAGTTGTGTGAACAAATAAGAAAAAGCAGATGTTTAATCTTCCATACCTCAAATTGTTGAATGCTATCCAGTCCCAGGGAAATGTTAAGCTCTCCTAGTGCTGACACAGCCACAGGAATATTGGCACAAATGTATTATAATGCCACTAAGTTTAAAGAAAGTGCTTTGTGTGGGGATGTTAAACTCTGGGAGTAAGAGTGATGCCTTCTTTGGGTTAGATGAAGGACATAAAATATGACTCCCATTCTCTAAAAATCAAATATTTTCTAACCTTTAGCATTATTTAAGGAGCTCCATGCTCTGCCTCCTCTCCCAATTTATTATTGCACAGCAGGCTAGAGAGAAGTGTATTTGCTGCTGTTGTCAGAATCTTCTGCTGAAAGGTATTTATAGCAAAATGGTTCATTACATTGATTCTAGAGATTACCTCAGTTCACCAACTTGGCTGAAGACAGGAATACTTCTGGCTAGCATACACAGTTCATATGTAGGATAACTAGGTGCAAATATATTGAAGAAAGGGTACTTTCTGCTTTACCACTGGCATGATTTTAACATCCTCGTGCTGCCTTCTTTTTTTTTTTTTTAATAATGAGAATAATAATAGCACATATATTATAGGACTGTGATGAGGACTACCTGGGTATTATGTGTAGTGTGCTTAGAATAGAGTACATAGTAAGTACTTACAAATGTGTAAATGTTCGTTGCTGTTATGTCATCATTATATATTACTATTATTATTGTTCAGGAGCATGGGCTTGGGTATTAGAGATTGGACAATGTTGATTAGAAACTTAAGGCTGGCCTTAACTTAGCCTGAGATGGGGATAGACCATGGTTGGTTTCTTAGTTGTGGGAGTGTGGGCTTTTGTGACTGACCCTGATAATTACTTGTTGAGAGGTTGTAGATTTCAGAGTGTTTCCATTTTCATTAGGACTTATAGAAAACAGGGGATTCTGAAATAGGAGCTGTGAGAGCCAAGTGATGGACTAGTACATGGAAGGAAGAGTGAGTGTCTGTAGCTACTAGGTGGGGGCGAGTTTGCTTGGGTAATTAGAACAGTGGCTTTCAAATTTTGTAGACTCTGACCCCCTTTTTTAAAAAAAAATTTTTTAATAAACTCTATTTATTTTTGAGAGAGAGAGAGAGATTGAAGCAAGGGAGGGTCAGAGAGAGAGAGAGAGGGAGACACAGAGTCTGAAGCAGGCTTGAGGCTCTGAGCTATGGACACAGAGCCTGAGGCAGGGTTCAGACTAACAAACCATGAGATCATGACCTGAGCCGAAGTCAGATGCTTAACCTACTGAGCCCCCTAGGTGCCCCTACTCTGACCCTTAATAACAAAAAGATTTTATATTGCAGCCCATCACATGTGTTTACCTTTGTATATTTATATGTATTACCAGTAATAGATGTCACAAACATACATATTTCATAAAACAGTTCTGTGTGAAGCACTCTGATATTTTCTATTCTATTTCATTCTGTTTTCCTTTTAAGAAAATGTTGGTCCTGACTTCCTGAAATGATTTTATGAGTTAATAAAGAGTTGTGACCTGCAGTTGAAAAGTATTGGTTGGGGTATGAATTAATCCTTTGAATGTTACCCTAGAAAAACAGTTTGACATACTTTGTCATCTAGATAAATGAGTTGGCAGGTGCTCTGAAGCAGGGGACCAAGACTTTTGCTTACTCTGGCTCCCTTAGCTGTTGTTGTTTAGCTCTGCTTGATCACTTGGCTTTACCTGAGCACTTGGCTTTCTTCAGGCCAGGCTGTTTTTGTCAGATGGTTTTTTGTGTGTCTGGGAGCTAGCTCCTTGAGGGCAAGACCTATAATAATAGCTAACGGTTCTGTAGCACTTCTGTGCTAGGCACTTTTCTGTTTTACATATATTAATCTTCACCACAATCTATAGGTACCTTAATTATTTGCATTCTACAGATAGGGAAAACAAAGCATACAAGGTTAAATAGCTTACACTTCTTTAGAGTTCTTCTGTAGCTTACCTTAATGTCTTGTGTAACATCTGCCATGCAAATGATGTTATTAATAGTTACTGGTTGAAATTAAACCAATACTTTCTGGGCTTATTTTCTTAGCTTCCTATGGCTTTTCTCACCACAAACTTATTCAAGTGATTAGAGAGTAATAGAAATTGAATTAAAAATGATGTTAAACTTTGTTTACGGAGGGAGTACAGAGTTTATTTAAATCGGTCAAATTCAGAATTTGAATAATGGCTATGCTTTGAGTCCTAACATTAAGACTGTAATACTTCACCTGACCTGTGCTTGGCAATGAATAATGTTGCAGAAATGCCCATGTATTCTTAGCTCCTTAATTTACCAATTTGGGATCTTAATATTCTTTCTTCCAATCCACCGCCCACTGCAACAGCTGTTCTATAGTGGCCCACACCTCCAGAGTTAATGGCATTTCTGTCACAGTGTGAGTTTTCAAGTTGGTATTTACGGTTTTGCCAGAGTCTTCACTGCTACCAGGCCTCAGGGTTGGAGGTTGCAACTGACTTGTGGGGGAGGGAGTTTGGTGCTTGTCACTGGGGAGGAACAAGGTGCTCTCTGACGCTCTGATTTGTTACAGGCGGAGTGTGAATGATGTCAGGCAGATCTGAGGACAGCTGATTCATTTGGGATCTGGGACTCCTCACTGTGCCTCATTGCTGCCTCCTGGGCGTTTAAGTCTTTTGCAGTGGGGGTGGGGTGGGGGGATTCTGAATATTATGTTTTAGAAGAACAGTGCTTTAATTTTTCTCTTAAGTTTGGGAAACCTTTGTAAGTTTCCTTTGGCTTATAGACTGCATACCCCTTGTGTGAGAGAACTTCCTGCCAAGACTCCCGAGTGTGAGAGGGCAAAAGCTTGAGTAGCCAGGAAAATGATGAAACGAAGGAGAGAGAGACTGGGAGCACCATGTCTGCGGATTCAGTAAGGAGGCTGGGGTCTCTGAGTAGAAACTGGCACATGTCAGGAAAAGAACTAATGCCAACTAACACACTTTCATTTGCTTGGATAAAGACTCTGCTTTGGAGATGCCAAGAGGGCTGGGCTGGCTTCATAAATTCAAGGTCAAAACACTGGTCCCTGGCAGGGGCCTATGGAGCTTCTAGTTCTGAAAATTGAGTTCGATATCATTTTAGGGGTGCTTAGGTACCTGGGGAACTGGGTTAATGATTAAGATCTTTTTTCCTGCCTTGAAAGCAAATGTGTATTTAAATTTACTGTCAAAGCTGCCTATACAAGCTCCATGAATGTGGGAAACATATGGAAGTGAAAGTATCTTCTCCTTGGACTGGAGAGGGTATTGTATTTCTGCCCCTGGCCTGTCAGCTCAGGACCTCAGATCTGCCCTTGCAGATCCAAGCCTGAGTCCTTTCAGGTGTGACCTAATTTTATTTCTGTGTTGGCCAATATAGAAATAAAATAGAAATAGAAGAATACTTAGATAAGGATTTCAAAGCTGGGCAATGGAAGAAGGCTTCCATTTCAGGGTAGCTTTTCCAAGAGCTGCTCAGGCTTATTTAATGAAGAAATGCAGAGTGAATTGATCAGCAAGTTAGGGAACCAGGGAATGAAGTGTCCTATAATCCATTTCATTCATTGATCTGTCTTAAACTGCTTTTATGTAACTCACAGGGTAGAGGGAATGCACTTCAGATTTTCTTCCCCTGAATGTTAGTGTTTACCTGGAGTTAGTGTGGTATACTTAAATAGACATACTTCTTCAGTGGGCTTTCTTTGGATCATTGCCTTCTGTGTTAGTGGATGCTCATTGATTGAATTAATGATTCAACAAGACCTTGGAAGACTGGACTTGTTTGAAATATATAATTAGAAGGATTGGCATATGTTTTAAAAATTCTCCTACTTAGACTAAAAGTTAAAGACCATAAAAAAGAAGCTTCATGAACTAAAGTATCATTTAAAGTAAAAAGGACTTGTTAGTAAAACTTTAAATTTTTAAAATTAAGCTTGTAGTTTAAGAAAACATAAGTGGTCAGAATCATGCTCTCCAAATGTTGTTGGTGCACTGCTATTGGTAATCATTCGTGATTTTGAATTTAACTTAGGAAAATTCCCCCTGAGGAGCTAGTAAGTAGTTTCTAAATAACCTTTCCTTTTTCAAACAATCCTTTTTAAACTCTAGCCTCAGTGTATAACCAGTTTGCAGAGTGTTAATTAATAGATAGTAGAGAATGAGAATTGGTTTTCATAGATTTATAATCTTAATTATATATTCATCAACATGACTAAGCCTCATATTATGTGATAAGATTTATAACTCCATAAGCAATATTATTTAGGTTCATAAGAACTGTCTTTTCAAAAATAGTTTTTAAAATATTTTTATTTATTTTTGAGAGAGAGAGAAAGCGGGACAGGGGATCTGAAGTGGGCTCTGTGCTGACAGCAGAGAGCCTGATGCAGGGCTTGAACTCACAAACCCATGAACGGTGAGATCATGATCTGAGCTAAAGTTGGATGCTTAACTGACTGAGCTACCAAGGTGCCCCAATAAGAACTGTCTTATTGTATGTTCTAATTAGCTGTAGCTTGTATACACTAGGGAGTTGAGTTTTGAAATAGTTCCTTAGAAAAGTGAAAATTCTTTTTGAAAGTGAGGAATTAATCCAAAATTAATATTTCTACTTCTTGTAATTTTTATTAATATGTTGAGTTTGTGGAAATTTGTGCACACTGGTAATTTTAAATTATTTTCTGCCTTCTACATTATCATTTTGTATCCTCTTTTTGTGTACTCATCTGAGAAATATGCTGAAGCCAGCTATAGGGATAATTAGTAGTAAATATCTCCTTTGAATATATGTAATTAAAACAAGTAAAATGTCACCATATTCAAATAGCCAGTAGTAACAACATAGGCAACTAACATTTTTAAACAGGTGCTTGTGTGATAGATACCTAAGTTTTTAAAAAATCTTTGAAATGTTGTGGCTAAATATGGTGTTTGTATGGAAAGCCATGCTCCTACTATAGCAAATTAAATGCTGTGCATCTGTCAATTATTTTTCATCATCTGTGACATATCAATCAATGATCAACAAAGTAGAAATCCATATTTACCATCTGTTTTCAGTCTAATGAGGTTATTTACTTAATAGTCTTCGTTAAGACTTAACACATCAAGAGGGCTAGGTTGTTTTTAGGGGAAAAAAGTAAACTAAAATACTAAAATTTAAATAGAAGCAAAATTTATTGTACAGAATTAAATGATGTTATTTAATGTACTCATTAGTCAAGAATTAGCTAAATAAATTGGTGTTATGGTAGAGATAATCTAATTTATGAACTATTAATGTTTTACTTTTACGGACATACACATTTCTCTAGGAAGTTTTAGTCATTGAACATAAAATATTACTTCTTGCTAATTGATGATTTGTAGTAAACTTATAATATATTTCCAGAAGCCAATTCTAAATACTTTGAATACCCAAAGCTTAAATTTTTGGTTTTAATTCTGTGGATTAAGTTTTAGTCTCGATGGTCATTCTGTGCCAACACTACACTGAGGTATGATATGTGAGAATGATTTTTGACCACTATTTTTGAGCCTTTTGCCTAAACTAACCCACTTTGAATATATTTCTTTTTGGTTGAGAAATTATCCCTGACCCTTCTTTTTTCTACTGTGGTACCTTGTCAGAATCTCTACTCTTTGCCGAGGATCTGAAGTAAACCAGCACATGTTTCCACCCACATCGGCTCCAGCTCTTTACTTCACTAAAATCCCATTTAGTGCTGATTGTGCTTTGGCTACTTCTCCTCTTGCCTTTTTCCTGAACCCACAAGTTCACAGCAGTCCTGGCAGTCCCTGTTCCAGCCGCCCACTGCAGTGGAGGTAAGGAAACCTGCTGTGATGTGAGTGTGGCCTTAGTGATTGCTTTTGGCCAAGTAGGTAAAAACCCAGACCTTTCTCCTTAATGATGGGAAGAAACAGAATAAAAGTCACAGAGAAAAGTAAAAGGAATTTCAGAGATTTCTGCTGTATTCAAAATTCAAGAGAAAGTAATATAGCATATCAGTAGTTAAGACAGTTATGTGCCCATTGTGACTATTGGACAGCCCTCTGACCCCTCCATAGGAGAAGCATAGCATGGCAGAATGCTAGAGCTCTCTAAAGGTTAGCTAGTCCAAATGCCACATTTTATACAACAGGAAAACTTGATTCTGAAGTAGGTTAAGTGATTTGTTTATATTGCTGAAAATAATCTTCTCTTCAGTTCTTTCTGTCTTTTCGTATAATCAGCATTTGAGTAATACTATGTGCTGGACAGTGTTTTAGGCATGAAGAACAAAAGAATGAACACAAAGAGGTAAAATACCTGCCCTCCGAGGAGCTTAGATTCTAGTGGAGGGAGACAAATTAATGAATGAATATATAACAGATGGACATATGTGATATGGAGAAAACAGGATGAGGAGAATAGGGAATGTGAGGCATAGGGATTGACATTTTATATAAGATAGTCAGGGAGGGTCCTCACTCATAAGTTGACATATGAGCAAAGACCTGAAGGACAGTCACAGAGCTAGAATTAGAGATATCTGAAGGAAGAGTGTTTCAGACAGAGACAACACTAAGTGCCAGAGACCTGATCTAAGAGCTTGCTTCATGTGTTCTTCCACAGAATCCAGTGAGGCTCATGTGGAATGAGTTAAGAGGTAAAAAGTGGGAAATGAAGTCTGAGACATACGTGAGAAGCCAAATGGAATAGAGCTTTAAATCCATTACTGGGATTTTTGTTTTTATGTTGAATGACATAAGAAGCTGTTGGAGGGTTTGAAGCAGGAAAATGTTATGATCTGACTTAAATCCAAAGGATCCCTGTGGCTATAGTTAGAAGGGTACCTGGGGTGCCTGGGTGGCTCAGTTGGTTAAGTGCCGGACTCTTGATTTTGGCTCAGGTCATGATCTCACAATTCATGAGTTCAAACCCTGCATCAGGCTCTCCACTGACAGTATGGAGCCTGCTTGAGATTCTCTCTCTTTCTCCCTCTCTCTCTGCCCCACCCCTACTCACACTGTGTGTCTCCTTCTCAGTAAGTAAATAAGTAAGTAAGTAAGTAAGTAAGTAAGGCTACTGTACATTCTAGGTAAGACACAATGGTTGTTTGAACCTACGGTGGTACAGGTGGTAAGAAGTGGTCAGATTTGAGGATATATTTTGGAGGTAAAATCTATAGGATTTGTTGATGGATTAGATGCAGAGTTTGAGAAAAAGATGAGTGAAGGATGACTGAGAATTTGAGGTTGAGCAGCTAGGAAACTGGAAGAACCATGAACTGAGACTGAGAAACTGTAAGAATAGCTAAGACATTCAGTTAAAGATAGGTGAACTCTGGGTTGAAGATTTATAAGGAATTATCAGGGTATAAGTGAAACAAATGATTAGATTTATGAGATCATCCAATGAGTGTCTGTTGATAAGGAAGAAATGTCAAAGGATTGAGCCCTGGGGCCATCTGACTTTGAGAGATTGGGGAGATGAGGAACTAGCAGCAGAGGGACTGAAAAGGAGTGGCTTTTTAGAAATGAGAAGAATCAAGAGAGAGGTATATTGGAAACCAATCATAATTTTTCAAGAAGGAAAGTGTGTTTGATCAATAGGTATTTGTTAAGCTTTTTGTTAGGAAAAAAAAGTATTCTGTTTTTGCATCTAAGATACTTCGTTTGAGTAATATAGTATATTCTGAACCTAAATTGTTTTGCAGCCCCAGGTTTTCTCTTCCCAAAATGACATATTCATAACATTCTTTACTAAATATTCCCATACTGGGGGTGGGAATTGGTATTTCATAGTCCACTGTCACTTCCAGGCCCTTGTCTTTATTACCTTCTTTCCTCTTTTAGGCTTATTTTACTCACTTTTATCTTTTACCCCTGCTCATTGCTGTCATCCATTAACTTAGTTTTGTTCTCTCTATTCACATTCAAAGTCTAGCACAGAATCAGTGCTTAGTGAACACAGCGATGCACATAAATTCTACAAATCCTTACCATGTAGATAAGTCTGTTGAACATCACTGTTATTGAGCAACTGAGAAAATACAAGTTGAAAGAAGAGAAAAATGATTCTAGTAAACAATGTGAGGAACTAAAAATTGAGAGCTACTGGCAGTGAATTTGACCTCTAAAAATAGATGACCCAAAGGGTGCCTGGCTGGCTCAGTCAGTGGAGCGTGTGACTCTTGATCTCAGGGTTGTGGGTTCCAGCCCCATGTTGGATTTAGAGATTATTGAACAATAAAATCTCTTTTAAAAATAATAAAAAGGGATGACACAAGAGAGAGGGAACTCTCTTGCGGTGGCCATATTGAGTTCTCTTTTATTCCCATGGAGTATAACTATTGTTATGGATTGAGTTGTGTCCCCCTAAAATTCATTCGTTGAAGTTAAAATCCCTAGTACCTGTAATGTGAGTGTATTTGGTCTTTACAGGTTAAATGAGGTCATTGGGGTGGGTCCTAATACAAGTGGTGCCCTGTAAAGAGGGATTTAGGGCACAGACATAGAGAAGACAGCCATTTACAAGCCAGGGAGTGAGGCCGTAGAAGAAACCCACCCTACCGACACCTTCCAATCTCCAGAACTGTGAGGCAAAAAATGTCTTTTGTTTGAGCCACCTAGTCTGTGGTACTTAGTTGTGGTAGCACTAGCAAACTAATATAGACCTTGAGGCTTTTGGCTGCATTGGCCTAAAGTCCTAGAAAATAGTATCCTTTTGCTTGGTTGTTAGAACAGGCCCTGCTCAGAATCTTAACCTTCCTTATTGACTGCATCTTAGTGATGTGCTTAGGACCTTACAAATTATTGCCCATAATAATTTGAAGAACAATTACGGCACAGTTTTAAAATGATGCCTACTCTAACTGTATACTACATTTCTGTTTGTTCCTTGATAGGAAAGGATGGTTGGGTCTGTTTTAGGCAAGCTTGATGGTGGCTCTTAAATGTCTTAGATGGGTCTGATCAACCTTAAGAGGCATAATAAATATGATCATGATTGGGGTTGAATTAATTAACCTGTAACTTTAAAGTTTATTTTGAGAGAGAGAGCAAGGGAGGGGCAGAGAGAGGAGAGAGAGAATCCCAAGTAGGCTCTACTCTGTCAGTGTGGAGTCCAATGCAGGGATCGATCTGTGAGATCGTGAACTGAAATCAAGAGTCAGATGCTTAACTGACTGAGCCACCCAGGCGCCCTTACCCTATAACCTTTAGTTATCTTGTATATCTTCCAAGAATATGATTCCAGCCTATTGATTGGCATTCAGACATGGGTATTGCATTGTTGACATAACCTGATTTGAAGGGATGCTAGATATGGTCTATGGTGTAACTGGTATCCCTGAAGAGAGAAAAGGCAATTGTGTTTTTGGCTATTCCCTGGCCCAGCTAGGCCTCCTGGGGATAAGAATTTGGTGTTGGCAACTTCTTGAAACATAGAATGGTTTATATTTTGATTCAGTTTTAAACTGCCATAGACTTTGTCAGCCCTGTAGTTGGGAGGGTTTGCAGCAAGAACTCCTTATTAGAGTTTATATTGGAAGGGTTCTAGCTCTAGTCCACTCCCTACTGTGTAGGAATTCTTTTTTTTTTTTTATTTTATTTATTTTTTAAATATAATTTATTGTCAAATTGGTTTCCATACAACATCCAGTGCTCATCCCAACAAGTGCCCTCGTCAGTGCCCATCACCCACTTTCCCCTCCCCCTCACCCCCCTATCAACACTCAGTTTGTTCTCAGTATTTAAGAGTCTCTTATGGTTTGCCTCCCTCCCTCTCTGTAACTCCCTCCCCCCCCCCTTTCCCTCTCCCATGGTCTTCTGTTAAGTTTCTCAAGATCCACATATGAGTGAAAACATATGGTATCTGTCTTTCTCTGACTGACTTACTTCACTTAGCATAATATCTTCCAGTTCCATCCATGTTGCTGCAAATACCCAGATTTCATTCTTTCTCATTGCCAAGTAGTATTCCATTGTATGTATAAACCACATCTTCATCCATTCGTCTGTTGATGGACATTTAGGCCCTTTCCATAATTTGGCTATTGTTGAAAGTGCTGCTGTAAACATTGGGGTACATGTGCCCCTATGCATCAGCACTCCTATATCCTTGGGTAAATTCCTAGCCGTGCTATTGCTGGGTCATAGGGTAAGGAATTCTTTTTTATACAGTGACTAGTAAAAAGCTATTCAGCCTTCACTTAAACATCTTCAGCAAACAAATTCACTACTGAAGTTTGCAGCTGGTACTAATTCAGCCCTCTGACCCCTCCTGTGTCACATGTGTGAGAGGCTTTTTGTAGACTTTTACAGCAAAGGACAGGTGTTCTTTTGGACTTCCTCCAAGACTAGGCAGCCTTTGAAACCCCTTTTTGGTAGTGTCAAGATTGTTTCCTGCCAAAGAGAAAGCACTATTTTCATTTTACCAACACCTGCTTTCCTTGTCTGTCTTTTTTTAAACAACTGCTTTTCAAAGTGACTCTAAAAGAGGAACATCTCTAGAACTTGTTCTTATCCTGGCCCTGTTGTGGTCAAATTACTTCACTTCTTTCTGCCTCAGTTTTCTACATCATTAAAATGGGGATAAAAATAGCCCTTCAGGGGTTGCTGTAAGGATTAGATGAGTCAATACATGTAAAATTGTTGAGAATACTCAGGCTGCTATAACAGTTACTGTGTTGCTGTTTTTGTTGGAAAACTCACATGTTGCTGATCCCCACACTTCATGTTGCTTCTGTTCGTTTTCTCATATTCTTATTTTCCCTTGGATAGCTCTAGGTATCACTTATCATTATGTCCTGCCCACGGAAGCTTTGTTACTGGCAGCTGGGTGCTCTTCTGCCCTCACATGCGGTTTCACTATTTGCTACTAAAAATTGGCCAGTTGGGGTGCAGCAGGATGTGGACTAAAATGAGAAAAACTCTTTTTGGGCTATTTTTGACAGTGAGGAAAATTCATTAAACTAGGTTTAAAGTGTTTCATTTTCCCTCTCCTCATAGGTAAGGGAAAGAACAGCTTGAGAGTATCATCAGGAAATAGGATTCTCCTATTAAGAAAGGGAAAGTGCTTTTTTTGTTTGTTTGTTTTCTTTTTTTTTTTTAATGTTTATTTTGAGAGAGAGAGCCACACGTGCAGATGCACACATGTGAGCGGGGGAAGAGCAGAGAGAGTGAGGGAGAGAGAATCCCAAGCAGACTCCACATTCAGCATAGAGCCTGACATGGGCTCTATCCCACCACTGAGAGATCACAACCTGAGCCGATATCAAGAGTTGGTCACTTAACTGATGGAGTCACAGCCCGTGTTCTTTTGCTTTTTAAATAGAAAGGTAAAGTAAGGAAGAATACTAGCTGTGACTTAACCCCAGGAAACTTTGTATAGCAGAGAATTTTTCATAGATCCTGGCTACAGGTAACTCTGAATAAACATATAGTTCTATTTGGCAAGATGCCACAGGCTTGTTCTTGGATTGTTCAACTTCAAGAAGCTAAAGGTTTCTAAATGGCATTTCTGTTTCTGGAAGTAGGAAAATTTTGTTCACTAAAAAACTCTTTTTTAAATGTTGTATTATAGAAACTCTCAGAAACATTACAAAATACAAACAGTAGTCTTCTATCTTGAGTGTCTACTTATCAGCTCATGGTCAGTATATTATCTCTTCTGCATCTCTGCCTATTCCCCCCAACCTGATTATTTTAAAGCAAATCCCAGACTGTATCATTTTATCTGTAAATATCTGTTCTTATAGACTTTTCCTACATTCTGAATTTTGCTCATTGCATCCCTGAGTGGTTATTTAACATAGTTCTTATGACCTCTGTGTTTCTCATAAACTGGTGGCTTGATCTGATTCTAGTTTGATTTGGGGGGCCAGAGAAGAATACTTAGTAGTTGGTTTGCAGTGTACAATTGTCAGGAGGCAGGTTGTGTCAACTCTTTCCCGTGTTTTGATAGTATTGGCCATTAATAATGTCACCTTAGACCCATTATTTTATTAAAAGTTTGCAAAAAAAAAGTTGATATTCCCATCCCCTTTCCATTTATTAGCTACAATACTTACACAAAAGGAATTTCCCCCTTTTTATCTATTTGTTACCCTTACTCTTGAGTCAGTTTAGCTAGATTATTTCCTGGGCCTTCATCCTGATGCCTCAGTGTCACCAGTTTCTTTGTCTTGTTTCAAACCTGGTAACTACTCCTTTGTAGTGAAGATTCTATACCCAGAGTAGTGATTTTTGTGTGTGTAAAGACCCTTGGAGCTTGCCATTTAAGTAGCTGCTAACTGATTGCTAAACTGAAGAAAACCTTGGCTTCCTCTTTTGGCTCCTAGTAGTCATCCTGGGACACCATTTATGTAGACCCTTGTTACATAGGTGCTCCGAGAGGTGAGAACTGATCCAGATAGCAAGAACCCAACAGCCCAGGCAATTGCAAAGATAAATGTTATTTCTTAGGGTTCTTTAGAAGGGGCTCTTGCAACAGCTTCTCTTTCATGTCCCTGGATGCTACAGGAAGAGAAATCAATGCCAATCCTGATTGTCATAGGGGCTCGGGTCAGTCCCTTCTTTTGTCTTGGTAGATAGGAGGTTTGGAACTGGAGAGTTCTGGACACAAATAATTTTCAATGATTTATCAGATAGATAGAGTTATCAAGTATAGAAGAGTTAATTTTCACGGTTTGCCTTCAGGATAAATTCCTAGAATTGCGGATGCTGAGTCAAAGAATAAATGCATATGTAGTTTTATTAGCTATTGTCCAGTTTCCCAAAATAGTGGTTATATCATTATGTATTTCCACCAGTGGGTATAATATAATGTCTACAGTAGTCTCCTCTTATTTGCAGGGGACCCACCAAATGCCTGAAACCATGGATAGTACCCAGCCATGTATATGCTATGTCTTTTCCTATATGTACATACCAGTGATAAAGTTTAATTTATAAATTTGGCACAGTAAGAAATTAACAGCAATAGCTAATAATAGAACAGTTATGACAATATACTGTAATAAAAGTTATGTGACTGTGGTCTCTCAAATATCTTGTCCTCACTCTTCTTGTGATGATGTGAGATAATAACATGTCTACATAATGAGCTGAAGTGAGGTGAATGATACAGGCACTGTGATGTAGCATTAAGTACTACTGACCTTCTGACGTTATGCCTTCCCGACTATGGGTAACTGAAACTACCAAGACTGAAACTTCCAATAAGTGGGGACTTCTGTTGTATGTCAATTATACTTCAATTAAAAATAAAAAGAAATTAAAAATTAAAAAGCAGGGGGACTACTGTATTTGCTCACAGCCTTGCCAACTGAATAGATTATCAAGCTTCTGAATTATTTCCAATCTGATGGGTGAGAAATAGTATCTCAAAGTAGCTAACTAAAAAGTCATATTAAATTGTTCCTTAAGGATAAAGAATGTATTTCCCAATCTTATGTGGAGGGAATTAGTTTTCCTGTCCTAGGAAATTAAGGTGGAATCATCCATTATTTCATTCAACTGTATACTAGATACTCTGAGTGGGAGAATAGGCCTAAATAGGCAGTAGGAAAGTTCCCAGCACATGGTGGAGTGAGAGGGAATGCTGTTTATCCAGTAAGCTTTCAGCCTTCAGCCTTATTCATTTCTATTAAGCCATTCTGAGAACATTTCAGGTGATTGCTCTGGAGGTTAGCAGCTATTAAAAATAAATAATTTCAGGGGCACCTCGGTGGCTCAGTCACTTGAGCATCCAACTCTTGATTTCGGCTCAGGTTATGCATTGTTAGGAAAACTTTTGTTCTACCCTTTTAGTTCAGTGCCTGGGGGCCTGTGACTTAAACGGACAAAGGAAAGATTAATAGGAGGAAAGGCATACAATTTTTATCAATATTTACACATATAGGAATTCACAGAAAAGAAATGTAACTCAAAGAACTGGTTAGACTCAGAAAGCTTACGTATCCTTTTACAAAGGAAAGAGGATTTGGGCTTTAAGGCATGATAAATTGTAGGGAATAATAGGAAATATGTGAAGGAACTAATGGAACATTATGCAGTGTTTATGTTTATGCAAACACATTGTAGCTCTTCTCTCCCAGGTACAGAGGGACACATTCCTCAAAGGGAAATTTGCCTGGTTTCAGGCAGATAACGAGAGGACAGAGAATTCTTTCCTTTTCTTTTGATTCTCAGTTGCCTTTGGCTTAAAAAAATCCTTTTGCCAACGTAGCGTATTTTGCGGTGGCAAATTCTGGTCACCTCCAGCATCTTTGGCAGAAATATTACGGTTCCTGAAAAAGGATGGTGTGTTCTTCTTGTTGCATCCTATCAGGTGATACAGGCTTTCATTATATCCCATTACTGTGAAATTAACCTTGATCACTTGATCTGCTAGTTTCTCTGCTCTAAGATTATTTTCCCCCCTCTCTAATTAACAAGTATTTTGAGGGAAATTTCTTGAAATTATGTAATTACCCTACTTCTCATCAAATTTTAACTCACTATTTTTAGCATCCATTGATGTTTCTTGGCTGAATTATTATTCTATGCTGGTTGCCAAATGGTATTTTTCAAATTCCATCATTTTTTCTGCACTCGTCCATTGGCACTGCACTGTAAAGAAAAGCTTTTTCTTCTCCCTGTTCATTTTTTCTCTCGTATCAGCATGAATTCAATGGGCTCTTATTTTATTTAGTGGGTTGTAATCTGTTAATAACATTATATATTTTGATATTCAAATTGTACCATATTTAGTCAAGAGGAGTCTCTTATGCTGGTGGCTGCTGCTTTTTTTTTTTTTTTTTTTAACATTTCCCCACCATTCTTTGAGAACTTCCTAATTTTCTGGCTCTGTAAGACATTCCTGGATGGCTTATTTTGTATCTTCCCTGCTCTAGCCCTTGTATTAGCCATTTCTCCAAAGAACATGGTTCCTTTTAGTGGAGAATGGTATTTAAAAGTCAAGATATGGGTGATAGGCATGGTTGCTGATATTTGGGTTCACTGTTCCTAGAGAATGTGTATATATGTAATATGCATGTGTGAGTGCCTTCTTCCCCCAACCCTCCAACCACTTGGCCATCATCATAATAACCTAATGGCTTCTAGACTGAATTATTCAGGAAAAAAGAAGAGGAAGGAGGATTCTTAGGTCCACTAAGTACATAAGATATAGTCTTAGATGCCTGTATATATATAAAAAAAAAAAGTTTACTGAGATACAGTTTATATACTGTAAAATTAACCAATTCCAAGTTATCCAGTGGTTTTTGATGAGGTTCTGGGGTGACAGAGGTGGGGTGGTTCGGAGCTGATGGTCAAGAAAGAATTCTTGAAGACATCATTGGTGCAAAAAGGTGATTTTATTAAAGCACAGGGAGAGGACCTGTGGGCAGGAAGAGCTGACTTGGACCCTGTGGAGAGACTGGTTATATATTTGGGATTTGGGAAGGTAAAGTGGAGGGAAGGTTCCAATGAGATTTTCATATGCTAAAGAAGACTCACAGGATACTGGAGGCCTAGCTCTTGTCAAGAACCAACCCCCATCACCCCAAAAAACCTCATCAGTTTTTGTCAAATTTGTAAAATTGTGCAGCTATCACCATAATCTAAATTTAGAATATTTCCTTAACCCAAAGAGTTTCCTTGTGCCCATCGTACCACTGTACTGTTTCTCCTAGGCAACCACTTACCTTAGGCAACCACTGATTTGATTTTGGCTGTATAAATTTGCTGTTTCTGAACATTTCATGTAAATGGAATCATATACTTTGTAGTCTGTTTCTGGTTTCTTTCTCTTAGCATAATTTTTTTGAGGCTTCAGTGTGCTAAACAAAAAATATGCAGCCGAGAATCCTTTATCCAGCAAACCTGTCATTTAGAATAGAAGGAGAGATAAAGGTCTTCCCAAACAAACAAAAACTGAAGGAATTTGTCACCACTAAACCAGCCCTACAAGAGATCCTAAGGGGGACCCTGTGAGACAAAGTACCAGAGACATCACTACAAGCATAAAACATACAGACATCACAATGACTCTAAACCCGCATCTTTCTATAATAACACTGAATGTAAATGGATTAAATGCGCCAACCAAAAGACACAGGGTATCAGAATGGATAAAAAAACAAGACCCATCTATTTGCTGTCTACAAGAGACTCATTTTAGACCTGAGGACACCTTTGGATTGAGAGTGAGGGGATGGAGAACTACCTATCATGCTACTGGAAGCCAAAAGAAAGCTGGAGTAGCCATACTTATATCAGACAAACTAGACTTTAAATTAAAGGCTGTAACAAGAGATGAAGAAGGGCATTATATAATAATTACAGGGTCTATCCATCCAGAAGAGCTAACAATTATAAATGTCTATGCGCCGAATACCGGAGCCCCCAAATATATAAAACAAGTACTCATAAACATAAGCAACCTTATTGATAAGAATGTGGTAATTGCAGGGGACTTTAATACCCCACTTACAGAAATGGATAGATCATCTAGACACACGGTCAATAAAGAAACAAGGGCCTTGAATGAGACATTGGATCAGATGGACTTGACAGATATATTTAGAACTCTGCATCCCAAAGCAACAGAATATACTTTCTTCTCGAGTGCACATGGAACATTCTCCAAGATAGATCATATACCGGGTCACAAAACAGCCCTTCATAAGTTTACAAGAATTGAAATTATACCATGCATACTTTCAGACCACAATGCTATGAAGCTTGAAATCAACCACAGGAAAAAGTCTGGAAAACCTCCAAAAGCATGGAGGTTAAAGAACACCCTACTAACGAATGAGTGGGTCAACCAGGCAATTAGAGAAGAAATTTAAAAATATATGGAAACAAATGAAAATGAAAATACAACAATCCAAACGCTTTGGGACGCAGCGAAGGCAGTCCTTAGAGGAAAATCCATTGCAATCCAGGCCTATCTCCAGAAACAAGAAAAATTCCAAATACAAAATCTAACAGCACACCTAAAGGAAATAGAAGCAGAGCAGCAAAGACACCCCAAACCCAGCAGAAGAAGAGAAATAATAAAGATCAGAGCAGAAATAAACAATATAGAATCTAAAAAAACTGTAGAGCAGATCAACGAAACCAAGAGTTGGTTTTTTGAAAAAATAAACAAAATTGACAAACCTCTAGCCAGGCTTCTCAAAAAGAAAAGGGAGATGACCCAAATAGATAAAATCATGAATGAAAATGGAATTATTACAACCAATCCCTCAGAGATACAAACAATTATCAGGGAATACTATGAAAAATTATATGCCAACAAATTGGACAACCCGGAAGAAATGGACAAATTCCTAAACACCCACACTCTTCCAAAACTCAATCAGGAGGAAATAGAAAGCTTGAACAGACCCATAACCAGCGAAGAAATTGAATCGGTTATCAAAAATCTCCCAACAAATAAGAGTACAGGACCAGATGGCTTCCCAGGGGAGTTCTACCAGACGTTTAAAGCAGAGATAATACCTATCCTTCTCAAGCTATTCCAAGAAATAGAAGGGGAAGGAAAACTTCCAGACTCATTCTATGAAGCCAGTATTACTTTGATTCCTAAACCAGACAGAGACCCAGTAAAAAAAGAGAACTACAGGCCAATATCCCTGATGAATATGGATGCAAAAATTCTCAATAAGATACTAGCAAATCGAATTCAACGGCATATAAAAAGAATTACTCACCATGACCAAGTGGGATACATTCCTGGGATGCAGGGCTGGTTCAACATTCGCAAATCAATCAACGTGATATATCACATTAACAAGAAAAAAGAGAAGAACCATATGATCCTGTCAATCGATGCAGAAAAGGCCTTTGACAAAATTCAGCAATGTTTCTTAATAAAAACCCTTGAGAAAGTTGGGATAGAAGGAACATACTTAAAGATCATAAAAGCCATTTATGAAAAGCCCACAGCTAACATCATCCTCAACGGGGAAAAACTGAGAGCTTTTTCCCTGAGATCAGGAACACGACAAGGATGCCCACTCTCACCGCTGTTGTTTAACATAGTGCTGGAAGTTCTAGCATCAGCAATCAGACAACAAAAGGAAATCAAAGGCATCAAAATTGGCAAAGATGAAGTCAAGCTTTCGCTTTTTGCAGATGACATGATATTATACATGGAAAATCCGATAGACTCCACCAAAAGTCTGCTAGAACTGATACATGAATTCAACAAAGTTGCAGGATATAAAATCAATGTACAGAAATCAGTTGCATTCTTATACACTAACAATGAAGCAACAGAAAGACAAATAAAGAAACTGATCCCATTCACAATTGCACCAAGAAGCATAAAATACCTAGGAATAAATCTAACCAAAGATGTAAAGGATCTGTGTGCTGAAAACTATAGAAAGCTTATGAAGGTAATTGAAGAAGATTTAAAGAAATGGAAAGACATTCCCTGCTCATGGATTGGGAGAATAAATATTGTCAAAATGTCAATACTACCCAAAGCTATCTACACATTCAATGCAATCCCAATCAAAATTGCACCAGCATTCTTCTCGAAGCTAGAACAAGCAATCCTAAAATTCATATGGAACCACAAAAGGCCCCGAATAGCCAAAGGAATTTTGAAGAAGAAGACCAAAGCAGGGGGCATCACAATCCCAGACTTTAGCCTCTACTACAAAGCTGTAATCATCAAGACAACATGGTATTGGCACAAAAACAGACACATAGACCAATGGAATAGAATAGAAACCCCAGAACTAGACCCACAAACGTATGGCCAACTCATCTTTGACAAAGCAGGAAAGAACATCCAATGGAAAAAAGACAGTCTCTTGAACAAATGGTGCTGGGAGAACTGGACAGCAACATGTAGAAGGTTGAAACTAGACCACTTTCTTACACCATTCACAAAAATAAACTCAAAATGGATAAAGGACCTGAATGTGAGACAGGAAACCATCAAAACCTTAGAGGAGAAAGCAGGAAAAGACCTCTCTGACCTCAGCCGTAGCAATCTCTTACTCGACACATCCCCAAAGGCAAGGGAATTAAAAGCCAAAGTGAATCACTGGGACCTTATGAAGATAAAAAGCTTCTGCACAGCAAAGGAAACAACCAACAAAACTAAAAGGCAACCAACGGAATGGGAAAAGATATTTGCAAATGACATATCGGACAAAGGGCTAGTATCCAAAATCTATAAAGAGCTCACCAAACTCCACACCCGAAAAACAAATAACCCAGTGAAGAAATGGGCAGAAAACATGAATAGACACTTCTCTAAAGAAGACATCCGGATGGCCAACAGGCACATGAAAAGATGTTCAATGTCACTCCTTATCAGGGAAATACAAATCAAAACCACACTCAGATATCACCTCACGCCAGTCAGAGTGGCCAAAATGAACGAATCAGGAGACTATAGATGCTGGAGAGGATGTGGAGAAACAGGAACCCTCTTGCACTGTTGGTGGGAATGCAGATTGGTGCAGCCACTCTGGAAAACAGTGTGGAGGTTCCTCAGAAAATTAAAAATAGACCTACCCTATGACCCAGCAATAGCACTGCTAGGAATTTACCCAAGGGATACAGGAGTACTGATGCATAGGGGCACTTGTACCCCAATGTTTATAGCAGCATTCTCAACAATAGCCAAATTATGGAAAGAGCCTAAATGTCCATCATCTGATGAATGGATAAAGAAATTGTGGTTTATATACACTATGGAATACTACGTGGCAATGAGAAAAAATGAAATATGGCCTTTTGTAGCAACGTGGATGGAACTGGAGAGTGTGATGCTAAGTGAAATAAGCCATCCAGAGAAAGACAGATACCATATGGTTTCACTCTTATGTGGATCCTGAGAAACTTAACAGAAACCCATGGGGGAGGGGAAGGGAAAAAAAAAAAAAAGAGGTTAAAGTGGGAGAGAGCCAAAGCATAAGAGACTGTTAAAAACTGAGAACAAACTGAGGGTTGATGGGGGGTGGGAGGGAGGGGAGGGTGGGTGATGGGTATTGAGGAGTACACCTTTTGGGATGAGCACTGGGTGTTGTATGGAAACCAATTTGACAATAAATTTCATATATTAAAAATAATAATAATAATAATGTTTTTGAGGCTTATTTGTTGTAGCACACATCAGTAGTTCATTCTTTTTTATTCCTGAATAATGTTTCATTGTATGAGTAGACCATGTTTTGTTAATCCATTCACCAGTTGATGGACATTTGGATTGTTTCTAGTTTGGGACTATTAGGTGTAAATATTGCTATGAACATTTGCATACATGTCATTGTATGGACATATGTTTTCATTTCTCTTGGACAGAATCCTAGGAATGAAATTGTGTTGTATGGTAAATTTATACTTAACTTTTTAAGAACCTCCAAACTGTTTTCTGCAGTGGCTATATCATCTTATATTCCCACCAGCAATATTTGAGGGGTTGTTTTTCTACATCCTTACCTGCACTAGATATTTTGTCTTATTGATTATAGCCATTCTAGTGGGTATGTAGTGGTAGCTTATTGTGGTTTTGATTTACATTGTCCTGATGATTAGTGATATGGAGCAGCTTTTCATGTACTTTTTGGCCATGCATGTATCTTCTTAAGAGAAATGTCTATTCAAGTCCTTGGCTCGTTTAAAAAAATTTTTTTTAACGTTTATTCATTTTTGAGAGACACAGACAGAGCATGAGCAGGGGAGGAGCAGAGAGAGGAGGAGACAGAATCCCAAGCAGGTTTTAGGCTGTGAACTGTTAACACAGAGCCCCACATGGGACTCAAACTCACTGACCGACTGCGAGATCATGACCTGAGCTGAAGTCGGACTCTTAACTGACTGAGCCACCCAGGTGCCCGTCAGGGCCTTACTCGTTTTATTTATTTATTTTTATTTATTTTTTCCTTTTATTGTATTTATTTATTTTTATTCTTTTTTTTTTAATTTTTTTTTCAACGTTTTTATTTATTTTTGGGACAGAGAGAGACAGAGCATGAACGGGGGAGGGGCAGAGAGAGAGGGAGACACAGAATCGGAAACAGGCTCCAGGCTCCGAGCCACCAGCCCAGAGCCCGACGCGGGGCTCGAACTCACGGACCGCGAGATCGTGACCTGGCTGAAGTCGGACTCTTAACCGACTGCGCCACCCAGGCGCCCCTATTTATTTTTATTCTTGAGAGAGAGAGAGAGAGCATAAGTGAGAGAGGGGCAGAGAGAGAGAGAGAGAGGGAGACACAGAATCCAAAGCAGGCTCCAGGCTCTGAGCTGTCAGCACAGAGCCTGAAATGGGGTTTGAACTCATAAACCGTGAGATCGTGACCTGAGCCAAAGTCGGACGCTTAACTGACTGAGCCACTCAGGTGCCCCCCTTTGCTCATTTTAAAATCTGGTGTTGTTTGTTGTAGGAGTTCTTTATATATTCTAGACATTAATTTTCTATCGTGTCTTTGATTGATTTTGTTCTGGTCCCTTTTGGATTACTAATTATTTTAAAAAGAGGTATGTTCTTCCTAGTCTAAATGTTTCCATGAAGTTTATGTGGAAGAAGAACCAAGGCAGTGAAGTGGACTGTTTGGAAGTGTCTGTGGTTGATAAGTAAGCTCATTATATTGCAGTTTTTTTCTCTCTAGTTGTTAAGTCTGTGCTTAGGCCTCTACACTATGGTCCCAAATAGAATTCAGGAAACAAACTCATATAACCATTTAATCACTGTGTCTTTGGTTCCTTAAAACGGTCTTTCACTAATTCTCTTTCTAATTACTTTGCCTCAGAGTTTACCTCATCATTGAGTTTTAGTAATTTTTAAAATTGACATTATATTAGTTTCAAGTATATAATATGATGATTCGATATTTGTATGTATTGTGAGTAATCACTACAATATGTCCAGTTAACATCCATCACCATACACAGTTATAGGGTTTTTTTCTTGTGATGAGAACATCCAAGATCCCCTCTCTTAGCTCCTTTTAAATATGCAATACAGTATTATTAACTAGAGTCACCACGCTCTACATTAAATTGCCATGACATTCATTTTATAACTGGAAATCTGTATCTCATTTTGCCCCCCACCTCCCACCCCACCTCAGGCAACCACCAGTCTGTTCTCTATATCCATAAACTCAGTTTTTTGTTTTAGATTTAGCATATAGATGAGATCATGTGGTATTTATCTATTTCTGTCTGACTTATTTCACGTAGTATAATGCCCTTGAGATTCATCCATGTTGTTGCACTTGGCAAGATTACATTTTCGTTATGGCTGAATAATAATCCACTGTCAGTATATGCCATATTTTCTTTATCCATTTATCCTTTCAATGTCTATAATTTTAATTTATAAGACATTTAATTAAATTCTTTTCCATACCCAACAATTCTTATTTCATTACTGCTAGTTTTGCATTAATCTTTATTTTTAAAATGCTATTCATTTATATTTCTGATAAGCTAAAGTGTTCTGTATTTGCAGGTCTTTCCCAGGTTGGTTGGTTTCTTTCTTTCTTTCTTTCTTTCTTTCTTTCTTTCTTTCTTTCTTTC
>NW_024412388.1:36578835-36694098 GCF_014898765.1 Herpailurus yagouaroundi
TTCTTTCTTTCTTTCTTTCTTTCTTTCTTTCTTTCTTTCTTTCTTTCGAGCACGTGCAAGAGGCGCCTGGGTGGCTCAGTCAACTAAGGTCTGACTCTTGATTTCAGCTTAGGTCATGATCTCACAGTTCATGAACTGAACCCTGCACTGGGTTCTGTGCTGACAGTACAGAGTCTGTTTGGGATTCTCTCTCTTCCTTTCTCTCTCCCCTATCCACTTCCTCTCTCTTGCTGTTGCTCTCCCTCAAAATAAAGAGCGACACTAAACTGACTGAGCCACCCAGACACTCCTCAGATTTCTATTAGTTGAATTTTGACTTAAAGAAATTCATCTTCCCATTATTGATCGTATTGTCTGACTTTCTTAACATTGGATTTCTTAAAGTGTTTTGACTACTGTTGTGAATGGTTTTCTACATAGTTATTGCTAGTATATGCAAAGATTACAATTTTATATCTTTCCATGCTATCCTCATTTTTTTGTTTTCTCTTTTTTTCTTTTTTCTTTTTTTTACTTTAATTGGCCAGAGCTTCTGGCATTAGGTTTAGGGATAGCAATTAGAGTAGGTACCCTTGTGTTTTTCCTTGGCCTCAAAGGGAATATAGTTTTCCTTGAGTATAATTTTTCCTTTAAATTTTGAGTAAAGATCCTTTTTGAAATTAAGAAAATGTCTTTTGTTTTCTGTTTTCTTGAGAATTTCTTTATATTCAAAGATACATATCAAATACTTTTTCTCTTTATTTTTCTCTCAAATGTTGATACATTTCAGTTGTACAATATGAAAAAAATCACATTTGCTAATATCAACATCACTCTTATCAGCAAAGTATAAACATTGGGAAGCAGTCAAAATCATGATACAAGTTTTTCAAAATTCTGATTTTTGCTCAAAAGTTTAAATTTATCATTGGCAACAAATACTTTCAGTTGTTTTCCTTAAAGTGATAAGCTTGTTTTGTTCATTTCCAGAAAATGTTTGCAGGTTCTTAAGTCTGAATAACTGTAAAATGATGTTCATGGAAAAAACGTGGCTCACAAACAATGGCATGTCTTCTTCAACACAGTTATTGTACTTTGATAATTCAGCAGTAGTATTTAACGCATAATTAATCATTTTGTCATGTAGAATATTTAAAAGATAGTCAATATTTTTAAAACGTAACCTCTACACTCAACATGGGGCTTAAACTCACAACCCCAAATTCAAGAGTCACATGCTATCCAAACTGAGCCAGGCAGGTGCCTCTAAAGAGTGTCAGGATTTAACGAAATTACTAATTGTTATTGCTGCAATAAGAACATTCTAAGTGAATCTAGTTGTCTCCCCCCACCCCCACAAATGAATGGTTGTGAAAAAAACTATGACTACTTTAATTTGTGCTGAGGTGCTTCAGAAGTTTTACCCACTTTGATGTTGTAAAACCAGTACAAATGTTACCCAGTGAAAAAAGCCAAATGATGTCTCAGTGTTCCTATAAAAATAGTTTTGACTTTGCAGTCCTTTTGAAGGGGCCTCAGGGCCCTTCTGGGGTCTGTGGACCTACTTGATCACAGTATTTTTTAAAATTAAGTTTGCTAAAATTTTATAGAATTAAAACATATATATTTATAAAGGAAATGGGCCCATAATTTTCTTAGGCTGTTGTTATCTGGCTTTGAATCAAAGTTATACTATTGTTATAAAATAACTTAGGCAGCTCTCCATCTTACTCTATTTTTCTGCACAACTTTATAAGACATGAATTACTTGTTCCTTGAAAGTTTGTTAGTTTTCTCCTACAAAGCTACCTGGCGTGTGGTGGGAGTTGCGTGGAGATGCATAATAAATTCTGTAATGAAAGGTTATACAAAATTCAGTGCCAGTGTGTGGAAACCAATGTCTCATTTTGCTCTGGAGAACACAAGGAAGGCTTTAGAGATGAGGAAAGTCTTGACTTGAGAAGAGAGGAATTGACACACACTTGTCAGGTAGACCTTGTATTTAATAGAAGCAATAGCATGTGCAAGGGAGTAGAAACATAATGGCATGGACTTGTTTAGCATTGGGGTGTAAAGTGTGGGGAGAGTGGATTTGTAGAGAGATGATAGATAGGACAAGTCAGCGTGGGGCCATATCATGGCATGGCATGCTAATAACTAAGTTAGATATTTACTTGGCTCTGGCAGTTGTCAGAGGATTTTGAGCAGAGGTTTGAGGTGACCATTTGCTGGTTTTCTTTAAACTTACTGCTGTAGGTTAGATTTGAACCATGGTTGTACCAGTTAAAATGCACCGTAATCACTACTATCATGTTACTGCTTAATACACATTTCTTCTATCTGGGCAAATCTTCTATCACAACCACCCTCTTCCTGTTCACTTTACATATGTGTAATCCACCCACATTTAAAATTTTTTTTTTTCAACGCTTATTTATTTTGGGGACAGAGAGAGACAGAGCATGAACAGGGGAGGGGCAGAGAGAGAGGGAGACACAGAATCGGAAACAGGCTCCAGGCTCTGAGCCATCAGCCCAGAGCCTGACGCGGGGCTCGAACTCACGGACCGCGAGATCGTGACCTGGCTGAAGTCGGACGCTTAACTGACTGCGCCACCCAGGCGCCCCCACCCACATTTTAAATTTAGCTTTTATTTTGTCAAATATATGGACATAATTTTAAAAGTCAGTTCTTTAAGTCTTAGAAAACTTGGGTGTTCTCTTACTCCATTCTTACCACTCTTGATTTTTACTTCTTAAATGTAATCACTTTATTTTTTATTTTTTAAAATGTTTATTTCTTTTGAGAGAGAAAGTGAGAGCGCATAAGCAGGGGTGGGGCAGATAGAGAGAAGGAGAGAGAGAATCCTAAGCTGGTTCCATGCTGTCAGCTCAGAGCCTGACACAGGGCTTGATCCCACAAACCGTGAGATCATGACCTGAGCCGAAATCAAGATTCGGGATACTTAACTAGGAAGTAACTACTTTAAAAATCATTTTATCTATATAAATGTTAAACTATTATGAATTCATAATTATTATTCCTAATTGAGTCATTACATACTATATTCTATTTGTTTTCTTTTATGCCTTTTTGTTTTCCTGGGGGTAATAATTGTCTCATCTTTGCATTGCTTTATATTCTATGTAGAATTCATTTATTCATTATAAAATTTTCCATCTAAGCTGCAAAGTGCTTCTCTATATCAAATGATCAAATCACCCCAGCATTATTCTTCCTAGAGGCCTCTCACCTTCTGCTCTGGTCTAGACTGATTACTCTCCAGTCCTCTGACATAGTTGTTGTCATGGAATTCCCAGTACCTCTCCACTGTGGGTTCTGAGTTCCTCAGACCTTCTGCCTTCTTCTTAGTTGACTCTCATTTTTATGGAGCATAGACACCCAGATTCTTAAAAGGAACCTGTGTCAGTATATGTTGCCTGAGTTCTCTTCCCTGACATATCTAAGTTTCTTCTTTCTTGGTCTCTGAAGGCCAAGGATTGATTATATATGCACATTTTTTAGTCCTTTGAGTGCCTGGCATAGAACCTTAAAATTAACTGTCACTGAAAACCACTGTCACAGAGTTTGACTACTGAAAGTGGAGGCCTAGTCCTTCAGGTAGCCTCTGTACTCATCTGCTTCACAGAAACAGAACTCTGTTTTAATCTTATCTATTATGGAAATTTGGGCACAGGACAGACAGCTGGGTTATTTATTAAGGAAGGAGGCAGAAGAGGGTTGTTACTAATGCAGGGTTTAATCTGGATGTTGGACTAACATATAGAGTACAAGACATTTTTGTATTTCCCTTTAACCAGTAACTTTCAAAGAAACTGGTCTGGAAATGTAACTTGGGAATGGGTTCATAATTTGGAATTTCCAAAGAAATATGGAAACCGTGGAAACTAGTGAAGACAAACCAAATTTACCACATCTTCCCAGACACTGTGTAATCAGGAGTAACTTTATACTATTTCATTTTACCAGGGCCCTTATTTGTGAAGGGCCTCTGTAGTGGAAATATACTTCATTCAAAGACAAAATCCTTAGTCTCATTGGCCACTTTCCTTTGATTACCAAGAGATGTACTGCTTTAAAAATGTATGACAGGACCATTCTCTCCCATTCATTAGTTATCCAAATAATAACAACTGTGGTTCAGCCATTGTCCCAGGCATTGGAAATACAGACATGCTTAGAATAAACAAATTCTGAAGCAGTCCCCAGTCTAGGGCTTTTAAATTTCTCTCCTATCTCTACTATCAGGTTTATTTATTTAGACCTCTGGGAATGTGACCTATAGTCACCAGTGACAGAATTATCTGGTATGTAGGTGGTGGGCACATTTACTAAGGTGTGGTGGGCAACTCTTTCTTCATCTTGAGACTGGGAGTGGAGACATGTTGCCACTGTCATGTTAGAGAATCTTCCCACTATGTTACACAATTCCAGGGGAGGACATTACACTGATCTACATTTGCCCAGGTTCCCCTCTTCTCATGTTTTTTACTTTAAAAGTATCAGTTCATTCCAAACATTCTGGGTGTTTTAAAATTTTTTTTAAGTTTATTTATTTATTTTGAGAGGGGGGGGGAGGGGCGGAGAGAGAGAGAATCCCAAGCAGGCTCTGCACTGTCAGCACACAGCCCAACGTGGGGCTAGAACTCGTGAACCGTGAGATCATTACCTGAGCCAAAACCAAGAGTCAGACATTTCACCGACTGAGTCACCTAGGTGCCCTGCATTCTGGGTCTTTTAAATCCATGTGGTGATACCTTGGACATTGACATTTGAGCATTAGACCTTTGTTTGTTTCTTTTCACTGTAAGTTGGTATCATTGCAGGACCTTGTTGCTGAGACTTTTAGGTTTGGCTATTATAATCTGCTATCAACTGAATCATGCCCTTGTTTTTGTGGATACATGCCTTCTGAGTTATCTTTTTTTTTATTATTATATAAAGTTTATTTATTTATTTTGAGAGAATGAGAGAGCACAAACAGGGGAGGGGTCAGAGAGAGAGGCAGGAAGAATCTCAAGCAGGCTCTACACCACACTTAGTGCAGAGCTCGATGCTGGGCTTGATCCCATGACTGTGAGATCATGACCTGAGCTGAAATCAAGAGTTGGACACTTAACCAACTGAGCCACCTGGGCACCCCTTAATCATCTTTAGAATGGAGCTCCACATTAAGAAAGTCCCAGAGCAAAGAGATGTAAATTACATTAGGTTTCAAAGAATGTTAGTACCTTATTGTGACTTAGGGCAAGCTATTTAGCCTGTCTGTGCCTCAAGTTCCTTATCTGTATGAAGGGAATAATAATATAACTACTCCATAGGGTATGAGATACTACATGTAGTGCTTTAAACAGTGCCTGGTTAGCACTTAATAAATATTAGCTATTATGATTATTGCTTTACATGCATAGCCAAATTCAGTAGATTGTGAAGAAAATGCCACAGGACCTAATTCTAAAAAAAACAGTACCTGAATGGTGGAAACCAGTGTTGGAACTTCTAAGAAAGGGACTAGTGAGGAGGTGTACTGGTTTTGATTTCCTTTAGGGGAAAGAGGATAAGGCCTTAAGCTTGTTTTGGGTAAGGAGACTCTAAGGTACCATAGAATTGAGACCCCATATATAATTAGGACCCTCAAAGGACTTTGCCCCCAGTGGACTAAGAAAACAGTTTACCCACTGGCATGGAGAAATGAAAATTTCTTTAGTCTCATCTGTGTAAATAGGGCTATTAATAATTAAAAAGTTTCCCTTGAGAATTTTTAACTGTAGGGCTTTTATTCAAGTGAATTTGGGGCCTGGAGTTTATAGTGTATATGTGGCCTAGGAAGTGATTCTAGGTGGTAATAACCTTGACAAGTCTTTTAGAAACTGAAAATTTCATTTAAATGACATACCCTCAAATCACATAGTACAACTTTCCCATAAACAAAGCCACACTGAAAGTGATTTCATAGTACAAAAGAAACTGATCATAAAGGAAACGATTCACCACAACTGAGATTCAATAGAAAAAAAGAAACAGTCACACTTGGGTGGCTCAATTGGTTGAGCGTCAGACTCTTGATTTTGGCTCGGGTCATGATTCCAGGGTCATGGGATCAAGCCTTGAGTTGGTCTCTGCACTGAGCATAAGCCTGCTTAAGAGTCTGTCTGTCTGTCTCTCTCTTTCTCCCACTACCCCAACCCCGTGTTCTCTCTCTCTCAAATTAAAAAAGGAAAGAAACTATAAGCCTAAGAACTTTGGAAAATAGCATTATGGATAAAGATTATAAAATAAGTATATTAAAAAAAATTTTTTATTACATTTCTTTATTTTTGAGAGGCAGAGAAAGAGCATGAGTGGGAGAGGGGCAGAGTGAGAGGGAGACACAGAGCCCGAAGTAGGCTCTGAGCTGTCAGCACAGAGCCCGATGCGGGGCTTGAACCCACGAACCACGAGATCATGACCTGAGCTGAAGCCGGATGCTCACCCAGGCACCCCATAAAATAAGTATATTTAAAATGAATAAAAATATAAAAGGAGACACAAGAGAAGAAACACATATATTTAGTAAAAAAGACCAGGCGTATCTGGGAAGAATGCAAATTAGAATTCAAGAAATTAGATATGTTGTCATTGGGACGGCTGGGTAGCTCAGTCAGTTAAGTATCTGACTCTTAATTTTGGCTCAGGTCATGGTCTCTCGGTTCAAGGGATTGAGCCCGGCATTAAGCTCCACACTGACAGCAAAGAGCCTGCTTGGGATTCTCTCTCTCCTTCTCTTTCTGTTCTCTCCTGCTCATGTGTGCACTCTCTTTCTCTCTCCCTCTTAAATAAACTTAAAAATAAATAAATATATTGTGTCCTTGAATTTGAAAACTTTACAGGTTATATAGTAAAACCATAGACAAAGTTAGTAAATTTTTTAATTAAAAATTTTTCTTTAAGTATTTATTTATTTTTGAGAGAGGGTGAGCAGAGAGAGAGAGGGTGAGAGAGAATCTGAATCAGGCTCCACACTGTCAGCACAGAGCCCTATGTGGGAGTCAAAGTCACAAACTCTGAGATCATGACCCAAGCGGAAGTGAGACGCTTAACCAACTGAGCTACCCAGGTGCCCCTATTTTTTTTTTTTTTAATTTTTAAAATTTTGAGAGCACAAGGAGGAGAGAGGGACAGAAGGAGAGAGAGGGAGAACCCCAAGCAGGTTCCATGCTGAGCTTGATGTAGGACTCAATCCCACAACCCTGGGATCATGATGTAAGCCAAAATCAAGAGTCAGATCGCCTGAGCCACCCAGGTGCCCCCAAAGTGAGTAAAATTTTATCTAGAGTGCAGCACAGAGATGAAAGATGTAAAGTATGGATGAGAGCTAAGAAGTATGGAAGATACAATATGAATGTCCAACAAAATATAGAGAAATGGGGGAAAGGCAGTATTCATAGAGATAATGATCGAGACCTTCCAAAATTGATTAGAAATAAAATAACATCATGAAGCACAATAAGCAGAAATAAATCTCCATCTAGAAACATTGCAGTCAACTTGCAGAACCATAAAAAGAGAGGTCTTAAAAGCAGCTAGAGAACCCTCAAGAATTAACAAAAGCTAAAAGAACTCTAATAAATGAGTTCAGGGAGGAAGTTCACCCAAGAAAATTGAAGACAGATATACATACAAATGTTCATAGCAATATTATTTTCAAAAGTCAAAAAATAGAAACAACCAAGTGTCCATCAATTTATAAATGGATAAATAAAATGTGGCATATTCACACAATGGAATATTATTTAGCCATAAAAAGAAATGAAGTATTGATAAATACTACAATACGGATGAATCTGGAAAACATTACGTTAACTGAAAGGAGCCAGACACAAAGACTATATAATGTATTATTCCATTTCTATGAAATATCCAGAATAGGTAAATCCATAGAGACAGAAAGTACATTGGTCATTTCCTGGGAAGGGAGGTGGGGGAGGAATGGGGGATGGAGAGTGATTATTTATGGCTAAAGGAGTTCTTTTGGGGCTTCATGAAAATGTTCTGGAATTAGTGGTGATGGTTGCATAGCCTTGTGAGTATACTAAAAACCCCTGACCGGTGTACTTGAAAAGGTTGAATTTTGTGGTATGTGAATTATATCTATACACCAAAGTTAATGGTAAAAAAAAAAAAAAAGGAACTTGAGAAAAAAAATTATTTACAAAGGAGCAGTAATCCTAAGAGCAAGCTCCTTAACAGTAATAATAGGGGGAGCCATAAAACAACAGAATAATGTCTTTAAGATATTGAGAAAAAAGTCACTCTCAGTAAATGGTTGTAGAATTCCATACCTGCTTAATTATCATTGGAAGTCATTGAGCAAAATAAAGACATTTTCAGACAAACATCAAAATTGAGAATGTTGATCAGTATCACATTCTCACTGAAATCATTGCTAAGCGAGATCCAAGAGGAAATGCTGAGCAAAGAAATTGGAAAATATATGAGTAAATTTAAGCAAGCAGTTCTTGTGTAAAACAATAATAATTATTAATTTGGCAATATGAAAGCAAGCTAGACCCAAAATACGGGAGCAAATAATATGTAAATTGAAAGGGAATAGGAAGGAATTGGAGTTAGGATTCTCTAATTTTGTATAGAAGGGTTGAGATATTGGCTAACCTTGTTAAAACTTTAACTTTTTTCAAAAAGAAAATTAAACAGTGTATAATTTCCAAATCAATGAAGCAGGGTTAAAAAACTACTTGATTAATCCAAGAAGAGCTGTCATCTAAAGAAAAAAAAAAAGAAAAGGTAGAGTAAGGGGGATTAGGGGAGAGCAGGTCACAGTATCATAGGGATTGGGGTAGGTGACATTTTAGTAAGGTCTTGAAAGAGTAAGGGATTTTTGCCATTGTATTGCTGCAGAAAGAGCATTTCAGCTAGAGGGAATAATTAGTGCAATTACTCTAGCTTGTGATCTCCATGTGAAATTAGCCTTTGGAAGGTTTTGGGCAGAGTGAAATAATCTGATTGATGCTTTCACTGTGACTACTTGTGTTGAGAAGAGACTGGGAATAGGAGACAATAGTAAACCAGAGAGAATAGTTAGGAAGCTGTCAAAATAATCTAGGCAAGAGATAAATAACGGATTTATTTCTAACTAAGCAGCACCCTTTATTGACTGAGCGAACACACTTTTCTCCCACTCTACCTTCTCAGTCTTTGTTTTCTTATTTATTTACTCATTCACTTTTTAAAGTCAGTATAATTTACAATGTTATAAATGTTTCAGGTGTACAATATAGTGATATAACAATTCTAAAAAAATTTTTTTTAATGTTTATTTATTTTGAGGGAGACAGAGACAGAATGCGAGTGGGTTAGGGGCAGAGAGAGAGGGAAACACAGTATCCAAAGCAGGCTCCAGGCTCCGAACTGTCAGCACAGAGCCCGAGGTGGGGCTTGAACTGTGAGATCATGACCTGAGCCGAAGTCGGACACTCAACCAACTGAGCCACCCAGGCGTCCCATGATACAACAATTCTATACGTTACTCCATGCTCATCGCTAATAAAATGCACTCAGTCCTCTTCATCTATTTCATCCATCCCTCCACCCACCTCCCCTCTGATAACCATCAGTTTATTCTCTGTAGTTAAGATTCTGGTTTTGTTTCTCTCTTTTTTTATTCATTTGTTTTGTTTCTTAAATTCCACATATGAGTGAAATCATGTGGCATTTGTCTTTCTCTGATTTATTTCACTTAATATTTTACCCAATAGATCCATCTATGTTATTACAAATGGCAAGATTTCATTATTTTTTATGGCTGAGTAATATTCCATTCTGTGTGTGTGTGTGTGTGTGTGTGTGTGTGTGTGTATATGTATGTGTGTGTGTGTATATATATACACATACACACACACACATACATATATATACACACAGACACACACACCACATCTTTTTTATCCATTCGTCATTCGATGGATACTTGGGTTGCTTTCATATCTTTGCTATTGTAAATAATGCTGCAATAAACATCGGGGTGCATATATCTTTTTGAATTAGTCTTTTTGTACTCTTTGGGTAAATACTCAGTAGGGAATAACTGGATCATATGGTAATTCTATTTTTAATTTTTTGAGCAACCTCCATACTGTTTTCTACAGTGGCTGCACCAGTTTGCATTCCCATTAACAGTGCACAGTGCACAAGGGTTCCTTTTTCTCCACATCCTCACCAACACTTACTGTTTCTTGTGTTTTTGATTTTACCCATTCTGACATGTGTCTGAGGTGGTATCACTTTGATTTTGATTTTCATTTCCCTGATGATGAGTGATGTTGAGCATCTTTTCATGTGTCTGTTGGCTATCTGTATGTTTTCTTTGGAGAAAGTCTGTTTATGTCTGCTTTTTTAAAAGTTGGGTTATTTTATTTTTTTGGTATTGAGTTGTATCAGTTCTTTATGTATTTTGGATATTAGCTCCTTATCGGATATATCATTTGCAAATAACTTCTCCCATTAAGTAGATTGTCTTTTAGTTTTGTTAATGGTTTCCTTGGCTGTGGAGAAGCTTTTTATTTTGGGGTAGCCTCAGTAGTTTATTTTGCTTTTGTTTCCCTTGCTTCAGGCGATATATCTAGAAAAGTGTTGCCTTGGCTGATGCCAAACAAATTACTGCCTGTGCTCTCGTCTAGGATTTTTATGGTCTCAGGTCTCAAATTTAGATCTTTAATCCATTTTGAGTTTATTTTTGTGTGTGGTGTAAGAAAGTGGTCCAGTTTCATTCTTTTTTTAATAAACAGTTTTATTATTTTTTAAATATTTATTTTGAGAGAGAGAGAGAAAGGGAGAGACAGAATGGCAAGCAGGCTCTGCAGGGCTCAGTCTCATGAACCATAAGATTGTGACCTGAGCCGAAATCAAGTTGGACGCTTAACCAACTGAGGCACCCAGGCGCCTCCAGTTTCATTCTTTTTTATGTAGCTGTCCAGTTTTCCCAACACCACTGTCAAAGAGACTGTCTTTTTCCCATTGTATAATATTGTCTCTTTGTCAAAGATTAATTGACCATATCATCATAGGTTTATTTCTGGGCTTTCTATTGTGTTCCATGGATCTATGTGCCTATTTTTGTGTCAGTACCATACTGTTAAGATTACTACAGCTTTGTATTATATCTTATTAAATGTTGAAATCTGGGATCGTGAGACCAGCAGTTTTGTTCTTCTTTTTCTTACATTTATTCATTTTTGAGAGACCGAGAACATGAGCAGGGAAGGGGCAGAGAGAGAGGGAGACAGAATCAGAAGCAGGCTCCAGGCTCTGAGCTGTCAGCACAGAGCCCAATGCGGGACTCGAACCCACAAACCATGAGATCATGACCTGAGACGAAGTTGGACGCTTAACCGACTGAGCCACCCAGGCTCCCCTTGTTCTTCATTTTCAAGATTGCTTTGGCTATTCAGGGTCTTTTGTGGTTCCATACAAATATAGGATTATTTCTCCTAGTTCTATGAAAAAAAAAATATTTTTTTAAGATTTTGTTTTTTTAGGGGCATCTGGGTGGCTCAGTCAGTTAAACGTCTGACTTCATCTCAGGTCATGATCTTGCAGTTTGTTCAAGCCCCGCGTCAGGCTCCATGCTGACAGCTCAGAGCCTGGATCCAGCTTCTAATTCTGCATCTCCCTCTCTGTCTCTGCCCCTCTACTGCTCACTCTGTGTCTCTCTCTCTCAAAAATAAATAAACATTTAAAAAAAATTTTAAAGATTTTATTTTTTTAAGTGATCTCCACACCAACATGGGGTCCGAACTCACAGCCCTGAAACCCAAGAGTCACATGCTGTATCTACTGAGCCAGCCCAGCGTCCCTGTTGATATTTTTATAGGGTTTTATTAAAACTGTCGATTGCTGTGGGTAATATGGACATTTCAGCAGTATTTGTTCTCCCAGTCCATGAACAGGGAACATCTTTACATTATTTTGTGTCATCTTTAATTTCTTTCATCAGTGTTTTATAGTTTGTAGAATACAGGCCTTTTAGGTATTTTATTCTTTTTGGTGCAATTATAAATGGCATTGTTTTCTTAATTTCTCTTTCTGTTACCTCATTATTAGTGCATAGAAGTGCAACAGATTTCTGTATGTTGTTTTTGTATCCTGTGACTTTATTGAATTCATGTATCCATTCTAGCAGTTTTTTGGTGGACTCTTTCAGGTTTTCTATATATAGTATCATGTCATCTGCAAATAGTGAAAGTTTTACTTCTTCCCTACCAGTTTGGATGCCTTTTTTTCTTGTCTGATTGCTGTGGCTAGGACTTACAGTACTGTGTTGAATAAAAGTGGTGAGAATGGACATCCTGATCTTAGGGGGAAGCTCTCAGTTTTTCATATATGGCCTTTATTATGTTGGGGTACATTCCCTCTAAACCTACTTTGCTAAGGGTTTTTTTTTTTTTTTTTTTATGAATGGATGTTGTGCTTTGTCAAATGCTTTTTCTGCATCTATTGAAATGATCAGATGGTTTTAAACCCTTCTCTTGTTTATGTGATGTGTCAGGTTATTTGATTTGCAAATATTGAGCCACCCTTGCATCCAGAAATAAATCCCACTTGATTGTGGTGAGTGGATTTTTTTAATGTATTGTTGGATTTGATTAGCTAGTATTTTGTTGAGGGTTTTTACATCTATGTTTATCAGAGATATTGACCTGTTTTGTTTTTTTTTTTGTAGTGTTTTTATCTGGTTTTATCTGTAGTGTTTTTATTTGTAATGCTGACCTCATAGAATGAATTTGCAAGTCTAGCTTTTCAGTCTTTATAGGGACATTATCATGGTTGTTACTCTGAGATAACATCTGGAAGTACTTGACCTTACTTAAATGACCCCAAATTCTTCTATATTTTATTGATCATACTTAATGAACCAGAAGTGGCCTTTTCCTCATTCTAAATTCTGAAGGGAAGTAGCCATGTGTTAGCCAATTACAGAGTTCTCAAGTTTCTAGGAGCACTTGGACTTGTGGGATTTGGGGTTTGGAGAGGTATGAGGAGCCTGCAGACCATGCATCCTACTCTGTACCCTGTATTGCTTCAGACTGGGAAGCAGACCTCCTAAATGAGTTTATAGCAGCTCCTGCAAGGAGGGAAGCAGGGCTCAGATTTGAATACCTGCTAGTAGATAGATGGAAGGAGGAATTTTTGAAGGCTGGGATCTCTCCAAATATGGCCATAATTCGATGGTATCAAAGAGATGGCACAGCTTTAGTTGTTGCTACCACCATCCACTGAGATGACTGTGTGAAGCTTATAGGATGAAATATCAGGTCTTGCTCAAGTGACCAAGTGACTGGGATAGTACTGAGCAGCAGTCTGGTTTAACACAGTCTTTGCAATAGGCAACAGAGCATCAGCTCAGGGGGGCTTCTAGGTTTCCTCCCATCAGCTGAGAGTTAGCATAGCTGATTCTGTAAACATCCAGTACTTTTGTGTTACTGGGATGAAGGAATTAAGACCTGTTCTTTATTTTCTAGGATCCTGGGGAAATGGCCAGAGCCTGTTGAAATGGAAAAATTAGCCGGTTCCTTGTTTTGTATCTCAGCTGAGTCATGGCATCTTTACCAGGATGTCTGACCTTTTTTTCCCCTGGCAGCTGTCACAGATTTGCCAATTGAGATTATGTGTACCTTCATAAAAAGGCATGTGGCTTGGAAATATGATCTTTAGTGTTGGGGATTTTATTTTAAATTTTAAAAAAATCATGGCAAATGAAATTAGAATCAATTATCTGTCCCCGCAGTGCCAAGAGATCTCCATTTTCATACACAAGAAGTTTAAACATAGTGGTTTGATATATCTTTCATGTGCCAGGTATACAAGTATCCTCTTTTATTTTAATCCTTGTAACAAAGCATATTCATCCACTCGTTCATTTAACAAGTACATTTTGAGAGCCTGCCATGTGCCAGGCAGTGTTCTAGGAATTGAGGAATACAGCAGGAAGCAAAGCATACACAAGCCCCTGCCTGGCCTCCTAGAAATTAGATTCTTTTTTTTTTTTTTTTAATGTTTGTTTATTTTTGAGACAGAGAAAGAACACAAGCAGGGGAAGGGCAGAGAGAGAGGGAGACACAGACTCTGAAGCAGGCTCCAGGCTCTGAGCTGTCAGCACAGAGCCTGACCCGGGGCTTGAACCCATGAACTGTGAGATCATGACCTGAGCCAAAGATAGATGCTTAACCGACTGAGTCACCCAGGCTCCCCTAGAAATTAGACTCTAATAGGAAGAGAGACGGGTGCCTGGGTGGCTCAGTCGGTTGAGCGTCAGTCTTTAGCTCAGGTCATCTCTCAGTTGAGGAGTTTGAGCCCTGTGTCACGTTCTGTGCTGACAGCTCAGAGCCTGGAACCTGCTTCGGATTCTATGCCTCCCTCTGTCTCTGCCCCTCCCCCTTTCTCTGTCTCAAAAATAAATAAATATTAAAAAAAATTTTTTTTATTTAATGGGAAGAGAGACAGCAAACAATATGTGCAAAATATATAGTATGTTAGATAGTGGTAAGTTCTGTTGAGAAAATACATTGTGAAAGGGAGATAGAGAGTTTGGGGAGGAGATTACATTTTAAATAGAATGACTCGGGGAAAATTCATTGAGAAGACTGCACTTGAGCAAAGACAGAAGGAGGTGAGGGTTCAAGCCATGAGGCTATCTGAGCAAACATAGGCAAAGGAAATATCATTTGTAAAGGTTTGGCATACTCTAAGGAAAGGGAGGAGGCCCATGTATCTGGAATAGAGTGAGTAAAAGGGAGAGAGGAAATGGAGATCCAGACCACATAAAGTCTTGTAGGCTGCTATAAGAGCATTGACTTTTACTCTCAGTGAGACAGGGAGAATTTTAAGCAGAAGAGTAACTTTGATACTGCTTATATTAAAAAATTTAGTGGGTACCTGGGTGGCTCAGTCAGTTGAGCATCCAACTTCGGCTCTGGTCTTGTCCTTGCAGTTCCTGAGTTCAAGCCCCACATCAGGCTCACCACTGTCAGCACAGAGCCTGCTTCACATCCTGTGTTCCCCTCTCTCTGCCCCTTGCCTGCTTGTGCTCTCTCAAAATAAATAAAAAACATTATAAAATTTTTTTTTCTTAGAACTTTATTGAGGTATGATTGAAGCATAATAGATTATACATGTTTAAAGCATATCATTTGATGGGTTTTGATATGTGGATACATCTGTGAACCCATTATGACAGTCAAGATAACCTATCTATAAGTCCCCCAAATTTCCTCATGCCTCTTTATAATCCCTCCCTTGCCTCTGGACAGGCAACCATTAATCTGCTGTCACTGTAGATTAGTTAGCATTTTCTTAAATTTTATATAAATGGAATCATTCAGTATGTACTCTTTTATGTCTGGCTTCTTTTTACTTTCAGCCTATTTTGTGATCTATCCACTGTGTGAATCAGTAGTTCATTCCTTTTTATTGCTGAGTAGTTGTCTACTATATGGGTGTATTATGATTTATCATTCATGTCAGTGGATATTTGAGGTAGTTTCTAGGTTTGGCTGCCACAAATAATAAACAGCATATAGTTTAGTCCCGCTATTTTGTCCAATCTGACAGTGTATGTATAGTACACTTATACTTTATGTGGTTATTGGTATAATTGGCTTAAGTCTATTATCTTGCTATTTTTCTTTTTGGTCCTGCTGTACTTGTTTTTTCCTTTCTCCTTTTTCTGCCTTTTTTTGGATTGAGTATATTTTATGATTTCATTTTATTTTCTTCGTTGTCTTATTAACTATACTTTTTTTGGTAGTTGCATTAGTGTTTAGATATAAAATTTTGACTTGTCGCAGTTTACCTTCAAGTAGTACATCACTTCACATTTAATGTAAGAGCCTCACAATGGTACACTTCCATTCTTCCCTCCCAGCCTGTGTGCTGTGGCTGTCCCACATTTTATATCTACATATGTATGTAAAGCCCACAGTAAATTATATTTCCGTTAAAACTCACTTATCCTGTAAAGAGATATTAAAAATAAAAACAAGTGATTTATATTGACCCGCATATTCGCAATTTCTGGTGCTTTTCTTTCCTTTGTGTAGATCCAGATTTCTATCTGGTGTCATGTCCTTCTCCCTGAAGGCCTTTCTTTAATATTTATCATAGTACAGGTCTGTTGGTAATGAATTAGTTCTTCTTTTGTATGTATAAAAAAGTCTTTATTTTGACTACCTTTTTGAGAGATATTTTTGCTTGGTATTAAATTCTGGGTTCAGTGCTTTAAGATGTTTCTTTACCATCTTCTGGCTTGCATCTTTTTAAATGAGAAATCTGTTGTCATTGTTATTTTTGTGCTTGTGTGTATTACATAATTTTTCTATGTGGTGCTATTAAGATTTTATCACTGGTTCTAAGTAATTTGATTATGATGTACACTGGTTACTCATGTTTCTATTTTTTTTTTAAGTTTATTTATTTATTTATGAGAGAATGAGCATAGGAGGGACAGAGAGGAAGAGAGAGAATCCCAAGTAGGCTCCATGCTGTCAGCGTGGAGCCTGATGTGGGGCTCAGTCCCACAAACCAGGAGATCATGACCTGACCCAAAATCAAGAGTTGGACACTTAACTGACTGAGCCACCCAGGCGCCCCACCTCATGCTTCTTGTGCTTGGGGTTCATTGAGCTTCTTGGATCTGTGAGTTTATAATTATCATCAAATTTAGAAATTATTCAGCACTTATTCCTTCAAATATTTTTTATGTCCCTCCCTCCCTTTTAGAGACTCTAATTACTCATCTAGTCTTCTTAAAGTTGTCCCACTGCTCACTTTTGCTCTTTCCATTTTTAAAAATTCTCTTTCCTCTGTTTCATTTTGCATAGTTTCTCTTGCTATGCTTACATTCACTAATCTTTTCTTTTGCAGTGCTTCATCTCTGTTAGTGCCATCCAGTTTAATTTTCATCTGAGACTCTTAATCTCTAGAAGTTTTTTTGTGTGTTTGTAAATGTCATCTATAATCTCTCCTTTACATGTTCATACCTTCCTATACCTTATTGAAAATATGAAATATATTTATAATAACAGTTTTAATATTCTGTTAATTCTAACATCTGTGTCATTTCTGGGTCTATTGATTTCCCCCTTAATTATGGGTCATATTTTCCTGCTTTTGTCCATGTCTAGTAATTTTTTATTATATATACAACTATGAATTTTAGCTTATATGCTGAACATATTCCTTTTTTTTTTTTAATTCCATTTAGTTACCATACAATGTAATAATAGTCTCGGGTATACAATTGAATGATTTCAATGTTTCCATACAATGCCTGGTACTCATTACAACAAGTGCTCTCCTTAATCCCCATCACATATTTAACCCATCCCCCCACCCACCTCTTCTCTGGTAACCATCAGTTCTCTATAGTTAAAAATCTGTTTCTTGGTTTTCTTCTCTTTTTTTTCTTTTTCCCTCTATGTTCGTTTGTTTTGTTTCTTAAATTCCACACATGAGTAAAATCATATGATATTTGTCTGACTTATTTTGCTTGGTATAATACTCTGTAGCTCCATTCACATCATTAGAAATGGCAAGATTTCATTCTTTTTTTATGGCTGAGTAATATTCCATTGTGTATATATATACTCACACATATACACACCACATCTTCTTTATCCATTCATCAGTCAATGGACATTTGGGCTCTTTCCATAATTTGGCTGTTGATGATGATGCTATTAACATTGGGGTGCATATATCTCTTTGAATTAATATTTTTGTGTCCTTTAGGTAAATACCTAGTAGTGCAATTGCTGGATTATAGAGTAGTTCTATTTTTTAACCTTCTGGGGAATCTCTATACTGTTTTTGAGTGGCTACACCAGTCTGCATTCCCACCAACAGTGTGAGAAAATTCCCCTTTCTCTGCATCCTCATCAACACCTGCTGTTTCTTGTGTTATTAATTTTAGCTGTTCTGACTGGTTTGAGGTGATATCTTACTGTAGTTTTGATTTGTATTAATTTGATGATGAGTGATGTTGAGCATCTTTTCATATGTCTGTTAGCCATCTGGATGTCTTCTTTGGAAAAAATGTCTATTCATGTCTTCTGCCCATTTTTTAACTGGATTATTTTTGGGGGAGGGTGTTGAGTTTTATAACTTCTTTATATATTTTGGATACTAACCCTTTATCAGGTATGTCATTTTTTATTGCTTTCCATATTTTTGAGCCTTGTTCTGGGACACAGTTAAGTTACTTGGAAATAGTTTGATCTTTTTAAGGATTGCTTTTAAGCTTTGTTAGGTAAGACCAGAGTAACATTTGGGACTAATATTTTCTTGCTGCTGTACCATGAATTACCAGGTTTTCTCCTTCTGACTGGTAGGAACACAAACTATTCCTAACCCTATGTATACACTGAGGAATTTTCACCTCCTTCTCTTGGGTAGTTTTTTCAGTTCAGGGACACTGACAGGCCCTGTGCAGGTCACGTCCTCCCTGCACTGTTGCTGGGAGGTCTTTTCAGATAGCGATCTGTCCTTAGCGATCACTGTCCTGAATTACTACTTGTCCAATGTCTGAAAATTGTTTTTTTTTTTAAATTCAGCTTATTAGTTATATAAGGTGAGAGGGTAAATATATTGTTATTCCATCATGATTGGAAGTGGAAGTCTTTTCTGATTTATATTTTAAAGGGTGTTTTGTTAAGAATAGATGACAAGGGAACAAGAGTGGAAACACGAATACCAGTGAGGAAGCTATTTTACTTAATTCAAATAAAAGATGATGGTAGCTTGGTCCAAGGTGGTAATGGTGAAAGAAGTAAGAAATGATCAGAATTTGGATATATTTTGATGTTAAGGCCGACAAAATTTATGATGGGTTGATATATAAAAGAAAGAGAAAAGTCCAGAATGACACATAAGGTTTATATTATCTTCATTTTATATTTTAGAACACCAGAGCATGAGAATTTATGAGGCTTGTTCAAGGTCAAACAGCCAATCTCAAACTCAGATCTTTTAATTGCAAAGTCCTATCTCTTTCTAGTGTACCACAGTGACACTAAGACTGTGAGTAGGATAAGCCACAAGTGCTAAGGGGGTGCGAGGAAGAGAAACATTTTTCTGCTTGAAAGAATAAAGGAAAATTCACATAAAACCTAATCTGAGCTCATACTTTCTAAAAATTGGGTAAAACTGAGTAAGTCAAGGAGGGAAGGGTAACTGTTGAGGGAATAGTGACCTGAAGTACAGAAGTCTCTGAGATATCTTTCTACTCAGGATTCCTTTGATCTGGGTAAGCTTTTCAATGGTCAGTATAATTTCATATGTACATTCTGTAAAATGTCTCATGTTCAGAACTTGAAGGGTCTAGAGTTTATTTTCTTGAGAATATTTAGATCTTACTTGCCCTTAGAACAAGAGATTGAATAAGCATAGGTATGATTCTTTTTAAGAAAACCCAAAATACAAAACCTTACCTAAGATCCTTAATTTAAAAAAAAAACAAAAACCTTTTTGTTTAAATGCTTATTCGTTTTTGACAGACAGAGAAAGGGAAACAGAGCATGAGTGGGGAAGAAGCAGAGAAAGAGGGGAGACATAGAATCCAAAGCAGGCTCCAGGCCCTGGGCTGTCAGCACAGAGCGTGATGTGGGGCTTGAACCCACAAACCAAGAGATCTTGATCTGAGCCAAAGTTGGACACCTAACTGACTGAGCCACCCAGGTGGTCCCCCAAAAAAAATTCTTAAAAAAAATTTTTTTTAGGTTTATTTAGTTTGAGAAGGAGCGCGTGCATGTGTGCACAAGTGTGCACGTGAGCTAGGGGGAGAGGTGGGCAGAGAGAGGGAGGGAATCCTAAGCAAGCTCTGCTCCCTCAGTGCAGAGCTGGACGTGGGCTCGATCTCACAACCATGAGATCATGACCTGAGCTGAAGTCAAGAGTTGGATGCTTAACTGACTGAACCACCCAGGTGCCCCCCAAAATTCTTTACAGTAGGGTTAATTTGAATGACTGTGGTAAGGAGTCCAAATTATATTCCACGTATGATGGGAAGCCATTGGGGTTTTAAAACAAGGAATTCACATAATTTCATCTATGGTTTTTAAAATATTACTATGGCTGAGGTGAAGAAAAGACTGGTAGGGGCAGGGGAATGAGTAAGAAGAACAAAAGTGGAAGGAAAATCATTTAGAAATCTTTTATAGAGTTTGGGACACCTGGGTGGCTCAGTCAGTTAAGCATCCAACTTCATCTTAGGTCACAATCTCATAGTTTGTGAGTTCAAGCCCTGCATCAGACCCTTTGCTGACAGCTCAGAGCCTGCTTCGGATTCTGTGTCTCCCTCTCCCTCTGTTCCTCCCTCCCTCCCTTGCTCCCCCCACTCTCAAAAATAAATAAACATTAAAAAAAATTTAAAAAAATATCTTATAGACTTTAACTGAAGTAGTGGTAGTATTGGAAATAGAATGGCTTGGACACAGGATATATTTTTAGGGTATAATTCCACAGAACTTGCTGGTTGTTTTGGATGTGGGTGTGAAGAAAAGAGAATAAGCAACGATTCATAGGTTTTTGCCTAAGCATCTGGACGAATGGTGGTTCCATACAATGAGATAGTACAATGTAGGGAGGAGTAGCAGATTTTAGAAATTCAAGAGCTCTGTTGTGGAAGTGTGAGTTTGAGATGCCTTTTAAGGCATCCAGTTGGAGATGTCAAATAGGCACTTGAATATATGAGTCTTGCACTCACAGGAGAGAGCACAGAGTCAGCAATAAAATGCTGGGTATCATCAACATCAAAGATTTAAAACTGGAAAACTGGAAAAAAATCATTTAGGGAGTGTGTATAGGGAGAGAAAAAAGATATTTCACATCTGAGCCTCAGTACTAAATTATTTAGAGGTCAGGAAGAGAAGGAACAAGTAAAGGAGAATAAAATATGAGCAGCTAGGGAGAGGAAGAAAACCAGGAAATCATCAGGTCCCAGAAACTAAACAAAGAAAAGTATCTCAGGAAGAGTTACACATATTAGGTTGAACAAAAGAAGCCAAACACACACAAAAATACATGGTGTACAATTCTAATTATAGGAGATCCAGTAAAACAAAATTAATAACATGGTGATAGAAGAAAGTAGTTGAGGGACGAGGGGGTTGACTGGAAAAGGGTCACATGGGAATTTCTGGGGTAATAGAATATTTCCGTCTTTTGTTTTGGATGTTATATGGATGTATATAATTGTCTCATTGAACAGAACACTTAAGATCTATATATTTTATTGAATGCAAATTATATCCCAATTTTTTTTTTTTTAAAGAGGGAGTTGAAACTGCAAATGATGTTGAGAGGTTACATGAAATGAGGGTCAGAATCACTGGTGATTTTGATAACAGTGGTTTTAATGGCAAAGATGGGGATGACTATTTAGAATGGACTAACAAGACAATAGGAAATGAAGGTGTGAAAGTGACAAGTACAGAATTACCTACATGGACTCTTTCCTAAACAGGGGAGGAAAGAACTGCACAAGTCAGGGAAGTCTGTGAAAGATTTTCTTTTTATTTTCTTTCTTTAAAAAAATTTTTTTTAATGTTTATTTATTTTTGAGACAGAGAAAGAGCCTGAGTGGGGAGGGGCAGAGAGAGAGAGGAATACAGAATCCAGAGCAGGCTCCAGGCTCTAAGCTGTCAGCACAGAGCCTGATGCGGGGCTCGAACCCATGAACCGTGAGATCATGACATCAGCCGAAATTGGACGCTTAACTGACTGAGCCACCCAGGCACCCCTCTTTTTATTTTCTTGAGATTGAAGAAATGACAGCATGTTTTTATGATGATGAGAATGGTTCAGTAGGAAGTAGAAATTCATGGCATAGGAGAGGGAGGGCAGTGGAGGTGCAGACTTCTTAAGGAGGAGATTCAAGGAGTTGCCTTCAATAGGAGTATGGTCTTCCTTCTGCTGTTGTAGATAAGAAATGAGTATATGGGTACAAATTTAGGTTGGTGGATTTGTAGAGCAGGAATATGAAATATTTTTGTGTTTTTTTTTTTAATCTTTATTTATTTTTGAGAGAGAACGTGTGAGCAAGGGAGGAGCAGAGAGAGAGAGAGGAGACACAGAATCTGAAGCAGGCTTCAGGCTCTGAGCTGTCAGCACAGAGCCTGATGCAGGGCTCAAACTCACAAACCGTGAGATCATGACCTGAGCCGAAGTTGGACACTCAACTGACTGAGCCACCCAGGCACCCCTTGTGTTGTTTCTTTTTACACCCAGTTGGATAAAAAGCAAAGTCAGCATATGAGGATGAGATTTGGGGAAGGAGTACTAGAGGTTTGGAGAGAAGGTGCAAATTAGTTGTCTTGGAGAGAGAGGGTGGGGGGAGGGAGAGCACACATTGCCTAGGTGACTGTAGTATGGTTAATGAGACCCACTTGATATTTATCATCATAAATATAAAGAGACAGTAGCCAGCATGATTTTGGATTTTTCTTTAGTCATCTTCAGCTGCCTGAGTGCGGTTGTAAAATAGATGGAAAGCTGGGTTTGAAAGTGTTGGGATTTCACCAGGACTGTGGTGTCATGTGTGTGTGTGTGTGTGTTGGGCCAAGTTTTAATTAGAACTGAATTTAAAGTGATTTTTGAACAAAGAAGTTGAGAATATAGGGAGTTTGCTGACGACAGAATGAGTTCATGGGAGGCACAGTGTAAGCTTTTTTGTTGGAAGATCAGAGAATAGAGGGAGACTGTGTCAAATTGAGAAAAGGAAGCTTGGAGATATGATGGTGACTGAGATAATGAGGGCTGTAAGACATGATTAGATTCGTCCTCATGGTTTCTTAGGAAAGAGTATTTATTATTTCTAATCATAATTGCATTCTTGAGATTGATCTCAATCCTTTCAGTAGTTTCTCCTGACATTTCCAATAGTTTTTTTATGACCGTCTACCAGTCCTACAGAGTCTGGCTGTGACCTACCCCCATAGCCTTTATAAGCTATTCCTTTTCCTGTCATTCTCCCCTCCTGTCACCCACTTTACTATTTCTTGAACATTCTACCCCTTCCCTCCACTCCTCTATCTTTGTCTTTCTTCAAGCAGTACGCCAGTTTGAGGACAGAAACTTTCTCTTGTTTCTTGTTGCTTCCCTAGCATCTAGAACACTGTCTGGTGCAAAGTAGGTATTTGGTAAATATTTGGATGAATATAAATGGCAAGCTTCCCAAATTGCCTTTCAAATAAATTTATATACAGTTTTCATTGGCAGGTACAGCATAAGGTGGCTTTTCATCATGCTTTGTTTTTCTCCCAACTACAAGAAAAAGCCTCAGGCATTAACATGTAATGGAAAGAGTTTTTAGAAGGAACCCAGGCCTGTTCTAAAATTTATGGTGAAATGAAAGTATTACTTCATTCAGTGATTAAGCAGTTTTTAAGAAATAAATTTCACAGGTTAAGTTAATGGTTTTATTTTTATGGCAAGAACATTAATTTTTATGAGATATGAGAATGTGACTTGTATTTTTTTGTTTTCTAAATCAAATTTACCATGACCATTCTTCTTTAGAAACTATTTAAGACATGGTTGTTACCTTTAGAGGAGCTCCTTGTGTTTTCTTGGGAAGCAAAATCTAAACATTGGAAAAGTGCAGTAGTAATACAAAAGTCAAGACGGTGACAAATTATTATAAGGTGGAACACAATGAATTATGAAATCTTTCTGGGGCAAACAGGATTTGCTGACCTGGTTCAGTTGAAAGTGGTATACTGCTCAGCTCATGTAATGGTGTCACCCTTTTGTTCTTCAATAGCCATTTACGTTCCTTGAGCCCAAGGTGGGCCCCTGTTATAACTGACATTTGTGTTTTCATTGCAGTTGTCGGACAAGTAACCGTAAGAGTTTGATTGTGACCTCTAGCACATCACCTACACTACCACGGCCACACTCACCACTCCATGGCCACACAGGTGAGTGCTTGAAGGTTAAGAAAGGTGGAATGATAAAAAGGACAGGCAGAATGAAAAGAGTGGTCAGTGACACCTAATTTCTTTCCTACTTCTCCCTTTGTGTAGTTCAGCACATCACATTGTCATTTCATGTGGCTGACTGAGGCATACAGAATTCATGGGCATGCTTTCTATGGGAGAATGTGTTCAGTCTGTTTTTGACTTAGGTGTTTCTTGCCTTAACCTGCCACCTTTTCTTTTGGTCTTGTACATATCTTGGGGCCAGGTATGTATCCTGGGTTCATGGCCTCTGTTCTGGTATACTGAGAGTGTGTTACGATTCTAGTCATCTGGGGCCATGTGAAGAGGGCTTCATTAACATTTTGTCCTACCATGGCCAAGGGGAAGTTCTCACAAAGATGGTTTTCTGCTTCATGGAACTCCTGATAACTTTCTCTCTGTTAGAATAGCATTCAACAGGGGCGCCTGTGTGGCGCAGTCGGTTAAGCGTCCGACTTCAGCCAGGTCACGATCTCGCGGTCCGTGAGTTCGAGCCCCACGTCAGGCTCTGGGCTGATGGCTCAGAGCCTGGAGCCTGTTTCCGATTCTGTGTCTCCCTCTCTCTCTGCCCCTCCCCCGTTCATGCTCTGTCTCTCTCTGTCCCAAAAATAAATAAACGTTGAAAAAAAAAAATTTAGAATAGCATTCAACAGGGGCACCTGAGTGGCTCAGTCGGCTAAGTGTCTGACTTTGGCTCAGATCATGATCTCATGGATTGTGAGTTTGAGCCCTGTGTCGGGCTCTGTGCTGACAGCTCAGAGCCTGGAACCTGCTTTGGATTCTGTATCTCCCTCGTTGTCTGCCCCTCCCCTGCTTATGCTCACTCTCTCTCTCTCTCTCTCTCTCAAAAATAGACAGTAAAAATTTTTTTAAATAAACTCATAAAAAATAGAAAAGGAGTCAACAAAAGTGAGAGGAATATTTATGTTGGTATTGATTTCACATACTGAAATTGAAGCAAATGATCTCATGTATTCAGACTCTCCTCCTTTTGGAACGTGAGCTCCTCTAGCCAGTATGAGGACTGATTTATTTACCTATGACTGAGGAATATAAAAAAATTATAAGGCAGAAGACTTCATTTGAGTTAGACATATATTTTAGCCTAGACATGTATTTTTGCATCCCAGGGGAGCATTTGCTAAAGGGGTTGCTGCACGGTTAAACACTGTTCGTTGCTACATTATTTACAGTGGAAATTCCAGACCTGGGGTAATGGAAATGGAGCAGGCTTGAAACCGTGGGAAGCCACTTAGAGCTTGCTGCCTGGGTTTGGTAAGCCATAGGCCTTGTCAGTCTTTGGGCAATAAAAGAGTACCAAAGCGGGACACCTGGGTGGGTCAGAGGTTAAGTGTCTCTCTGACTTCGGCTCAGGTCATGATCTCACAGTTCGTGAGTTCAAGCCCTCACTGCTGTGAGCACAGAGCCTGATTCAGATCCTCTGTCCCCCTCTGTCTGCCCCTCCCCTCTGTCTGCCCTTCCCCCGCTTGTGCTCTTTCAAAAATAGAAATAAACAAATGAACTATTGGGACCTCATAAAAATAAATAGCTTCTGCACAGCGAAGGAAACAATCAGCAAAACTAAGAGGCAACCAACAGAATGGGAGAAGATGTCTGTAAATGACATATCAGGTAAAGGGTTAGTATCCAAAATCTATAAAGCACTTACCAAACTCAACACCCAAAAAACAAATAATCCAGTGAAAAAAATGGGCAAAAGACATGAATAGACACTTTCCCAAAGAAGACATCCAGATAGCTAACAGACACATAAAAAGATGCTCAACATCACTCATCATCAGGGAAATACAAATTAAAACCACAATGAAATACCACCTCACACCAGTCAGAATGGCTGAAATTGACAACTCAGGGAGCAACAGATGTTGGCGAGGATGCAGAGAAAGAGAATCTCTTTTGCACTGCTGGTAGGAATGCAAACTGGTACAGCCACCCTGGAAAAGGAGTATGGAGGTTCCTCAAAAAATTAAGAATAGAACTACCTTATAACCCAGCAATTGTACTGCTAGGTATTTATCCAAGAGATAGAGGTGTGCTGTTTCAAAGGGGGACATGCACCCCAATGTTTATAGCAGCACTACCAACAATAGCCAAAGTATGGAAAGAACCCAAATGTCCATTGACAGCTGAATGGATGAAGATGTGGTGAATATATATACAATGGAGTATTACTCGGCAATCAAAAAGAATGAAATCTTGTCATTTGTAACTCTGTGGATGGAACTAGAGGGTATTATGCTAAGTGAAACTAGTCAGAGAAAAACAAATATCATATGACTTCATTCATACGAGGAATTTAAGATACAAAACAGATGAACATAAGGGAAGCAAAAATAATACAAAAACAAGGAGGGGGACAAAACATAAGAGACTCTTACAGAGAACAAACTGAGGGTTGCTGGAGGGGTTAGGGGTGGGGAGATGGGCTAAATGGACAAGGGGCATTAAGGAAGACACTTGTTGGGATGAGCACTGGGTGTTATACATAGGAAATGAATCACTGGAATCTACTCCTGAAATCATTATTGCACTGTATGCTAACTAACTTGGATATTAAAAAAAAAAAAAAAAAAAAAAGGCTTAAAGGATTCACAAGTTGAAATGAAATGAAATTTTCCTGGAAAATATTTTAAGTGTTTGTAAATTGTCCACAGAGCATAGGGCAATATTTCAAGTAAGGATGTATGTTTAGGAATTGAAAGAGAATTAAAAAAAAATAGCATAAAAGTACAGATTACAATAGAAAAAAAATAGAAATAAACATTAAAAAAACAAAAAAAAACCACAGCAGTGAAACAGCTCGTCATCAAGCCAGATAAGACAGACCTGTTTCACTTGGGTTTGTCTCTTTTCTCACAGTTTACTGTGTCTTTGGAGGAAGGAAAATGAGGGTGCATGTGGAGTAGTTGTCTAAGTACAATGAGAGTCTTGTGGTTCTGAAATTGATTTTTGTCCTTGGGACAAAGGTCTCACTTTACTGGGCTCAAATCCAGCTGTTCAGTGTGCTCATGGCCCTTCTCCAGAAATCAATAAAACTCTCAAACACTAACTCTCATATTAGAAGACACCACAAGAGCACAGGGGGGACCAGGGAATTGGAGGCATACTGAGCCTGTAAAGTAAAGCTCTCATTGTGTTTAGGTATGTTCCCCCTCAAATTGACTGGGTTATGTGCACTCTACACTGGAACTTTGTAAAAACAGCATAGATCTCTGACCTGGCCTTTTCATCTATAGAAATAAATTTAGCTTGTATAGACCTTATACATTATTTCATAACTATAATGTGAATTCTGTGCATGTTACTAGTGTCTGCTCCTCTCTGAGATGATTGTCTCTTTATTTAGATTCCTGGCAGTTAGAGTTCAGGACTAAATCTTCCCTATGCAAGTGGCTTTGATTGAGAACATCTTCTGCTCTTTTCAGCCTGCCTAGGGCTGTAGACTCTAGCTTTGAGTTAATACGTGTAACATAGTTTGTACTCCATAAATGTGACCTGTCATCATCATCATCTCTCCCCAGATCACTGTAGAAAATCCAGGTGGGCCTCAGACCCAGGGAAGAATTGACTTAAAAGCCCAATTCATGGCTGTAGACTCTCTACTTACCTAGATGTTGAGAAAAGCAGCACTGATTGTTCCATGCAAATCAAACTTCACATTAGATTATATCCTCCAGTCTTAATACATCGTGATATTTGGGTCCACAGGATGTCCTAAGACCCTTCAACTTTAATTTTAAGTCTGGAATCTGTTGAGTAATGTGAGGCCTGTTGACTTGAAAGTAGGTCTATTTATTCCATACAGTTCAATTTATTATTAAATACTTACTATGTGTAAGTAGATTATAACTACTACAAGGTCAGTTTAGTAGGTACTTAGTAATTCTGGAAATAGAACCTTCCTAGTTCGTTGTTGTTGTTGTTTTTTAATTAATAAATTTTGTTTTTTAGAGCAGTTTCTGGGCTTACAGCAAAATTGAGCAGAAAACACAGAGAGTTCCCATATACCCTGTCCCATAGCATATAGCTTCCCCCACTATCAATATCCTGCACCAGAGTGGTATATTTGTTAAAATCGATTAACCTACACTGGCACATCATTATCCCTCAAACTCCATAATTTACATTAGAGTTCACTCTTGGTGTTGTACATGACATGTATCTGTCATTGTATTATCACAGAGAATAGTTTCACTGATGTAAAAACTCCCTGTGCTCTGCCTTTTCATCCCTCCCTACCTCCAACCCCTGGCATCCACTAATCTTTTCACTGTTGCCATAGTTTTGCCTCTTCCAGAATGTCATATAGTTGGAATAATATAGTATGAGACCTTTTCAGATTGGCTCATTTTACTTAGTAATATGCATTTTAAGAGTCCTTCATGTCTTACCATGCCTTGATAGCTCATTTCTTTTTAGCACTGAGTAATAATATTCCATTGTCCAATGTACCACAGTTTATTAACCCGTTCACCTACTGAAGGATATCTTGGTGGCTTCCAAATTTGGCAATTATGAATAAAGTTGTTATAAACATCTGTGTGCAGACTTTTTGTGGACATAAGTTTTCAGTTCATTTGGATAAATACCAAGGAGCTTGATTGCTGGAACATGTGGTTAAGGGTATGTTTAATTTTGTAAGAAACTGCCAAACTATCTTCCAAAGTGTCTGTACTATCTTGTGTTCCCACCAGCAGTGAGTTAGAGTTCCTGTTGCTCCACATCTTCACCAACATTTGATGTTATCAGTGTTTTGGACTTAGGCTATTCTAATAGGTCTGTAGTGGTATCTCGTTTCAATTTGCATATCCCTAATGGCATATGATGTTGAACATCTTTTTATGTTTATTTTGAGAGAGAGAGAACTAGTGAGCGCCTGCACAAGCAGGGGAGGGGCAGAGAGACAGGGAGAGACAGAATCCCAAGCACACTCCACATTGTTAGTGCAGAGCCTGACACGGGGCTCAGTCTCTTGATTGGTGAGATCATGACCTGAGCTGATATCAAGAGTCGGACATTTAACCAACTCAGCCACCCAGGTGCCCCTGAACATCTTTTCATATGCTTACTTGTCGTCATCTTTGGTGACGTGTCTGTTCACATTTTTTGCTTGTTTTTTAATCAGGTTGTTTTCCTATCATTGATTTAAGTGTTCTTTGTATTATTTTGGATCACAGTCTTTTATCAGAGGCCTTTTGCAAACATGTTCTCCTAGTCTTTGGCTTGTTGCCTTATTCTTTTTTGCATAGCAGAAGTTTTTAATTTTAATTTTAATGAAAACCCAACTTAATTGTTTCTTTCATGGATCATGCCTTCAGTGTTGTGCCTAAAATGTCATTGCCATAGCCAGGGTCATCAAGGTTTAGGTCTGTGATACATTTGAGTTTTTATGAAGGTCTATATCTATTCTTTTTGTTTGTTTGTTTGTTTTTTGCTTGTGCATGTCTACTTGTTCCAGCACTATTTGTTGAAAAGATTGTGTTTTTTTTTAATTTGTTTTGTTTTGTTGCTTTTGCTCTTTTGTCAAAGATCAGTTTACTGTATGTGGTTTTGTTTCTGCCTGTCTGTTCTGTGTCTATATTGTTCCATTAATCTGTCTTTCCTTTATCCAGTACCACACAGTCTTGATTACCACAGCTTTATAGTAAGTCTTGAAGTTGGATAGCATTAGTTCTCCAACTTTGTTCTTTTTCTTCAATATTGAGTTGGCTATTTTGGGGTCTTTTGCTTCTCTACATAAACTTTAGAATCAGTTTCTCCACGTCCACAAAATAATTTGCTGGGATTTTGATTGGAATTGTGTTGAATCCATAGATCAAGTTGGGAAGAGCTGACATCTTGACAATATTGAGTCCCCCTATCTATGAATATGGAATCCCTCTCCATTTATGCAGTTCTTCTTTGATATCAAACATCAGAATTTTGTAGTTTTCCTCATTTAGATCTTACACATATTTTGTTGGATTTATAACTAAGTATTTCATTTTTGGGGAGTGGTAATGTGAATGGCAATAGGCTTTTAATTTATATTTCCACATGTTCATTGAGAGTATATAGTAAAGTGTTGACTTTTGTACATTAACCTTGTGTCCTGAATTTTTGTTGTAATAGCTTATTAGTTCTAGGATGTTTTCTGATTTTTTTTCAGATTTTCTCTATAGGCTATCATGTCTTCTGTGAACAAAGACAGTTTTATTTCTCCCTTCTCAATCTGTATACTTTTTATTTCCTTATCTTACTGCATTAGCTAGGACTTCCACTGCAATGTTGAAAAGCAGTGGTGAGAAGGTACCACATGGTGGGAGAGTTTCAAGTTTCTCACCATTAAGTATGATGATAACTGTAGGTTTTTTGTAAGTGTTCTTTATCAACTTGATGAACTTTTCCTTCTATTCCTAATTTGCTGAGTTTTTAAAATCATGAATGGGTTTTGGATTTTATCAAATACTTTTTTTGCATCTGTTAATATGATCATTTTTAAAATGTAAATGTTTTATTTATTTTTGAGAGAGCACAAGCTGGGGAGGGGCAGAGAGAGAGGGGGACAGAAGATCAAAGTAGGCTCTGCACTGAGAACAGTGAGCCTGATGCAGGGCTCAAACTCATGAATTGTGAGATCATGACCTGAGCTGAAGTCAGATGCTCAACTGACTAAGCCACCCAGGGGCCCCAATATGCTCATTTGATTTTGCTTCTTTAGCTTGTTGGTTTGATGGATTACACTGATTAATTTTCAAATGTTGAACCAGCCTTGCATACCTGGGATAAATCCCCCCTTGTAATGGTGTATAATTTCTTTTATGCATTGTTGGCTTTCATTTGCTAATATTTTGGGGGTGGGATTTTACATCTTTCATGAGAGAGATTGGTCTTTAGTTTTTGTCTTGTAATGTCTTTGCCTGGTTTTGGTATTAGGATAATTGTGGCTCATAGAGTAAGTTAAGTCCCCTCTGCTTCTGTCTTCTGGAGGAGATTGTGGAGTGCTGTTATAATTTCTTACTAAGTGTTTGATTGAGTACATCTTCATTAATAGAAGCCTATTCGGATTGCCTGTTTGTTGCCAGAGCTTTGGTAGATTTTGATTTTTAAGGAATTGGTCTGTTTAATCTAGGTTATCATATTTATGGACACAGGGCTGTTCACAGCATCGCTTTATTATCCTTTTAATGTCCATGGACTCTGTAATGATGTCTCTTGTTTAATTTTTCTTTAAAAAAATTTTTTTTAATGTTTATTACTTTTGAGAGAGAGAGAGACAGAGACAGAGAGCAAGCAGGGAAGGGGCAGAGAGAGAGGTAGACACAGAATCAGAAGCAAGCTCCAGGGGCCAGCACAGAGCCCGATGTGGGGCTCAAACTCACAGACCACAAAATTGTGACCTGAGCTGAAGTTGGCCGCTTAACCGACTAAACCATCCAGGTGCCCCTAATTTCTAATATTAGTGATTTCCGTCTTCTCTCTCTTTTTCTTGGCCTAGCTAGAGGTTTGTCCATTTTGTTGGTCTTCTCAAAGAACCAGCTTTTAGTTTTGTTGATTTTTCTCTGTTGACTTCCTGTTTTCAATTTCATTGACCTCTTCTCAAGTATTTATTATTTCATCAGCTTACTTTAAACTTAATCTAGTTTCTTAAGGTGTAGGCTTAGATGATTAATTTTAGATCTTCTTTTCTAATATATGCATTTAAGGCTATGAATTTCTCTCAAAGCTGTGTTTCATTGCATCTCACAAATTTTGGTAAGCTGTATTTTCATTTTCATTTAGTTGAAAATGTTTATCTTGAGGTTTCTTCTCTGACTCATGTGTTATTTTGAAGTGTGTTTTTAATCTCCAAGTATTTTGCCATTTTCCACTTATCTTCTGTTATTGATTACTAGTTTGCTTCCATTGTGATCTAAAAGTAGACATTGTATGATTTCTGTTCTTTTAAATTTGTTAAGATGTGCTTTATGGTCCAGAATGTGGTCTATCTTTGTGAATGCTCCATGTGATCCTGAGAAGGATGTGTGTTCTGCTGTCATTGGATTAAGTAGTCTATACATGTCAGTTATGTCCAGTTGATTGGTGGTGCTGTAGAATTCAACTGTGTCCTTACGGATTCTCTGCCTGTGTATGTAGACATGAAACTGGTGAGTCATGGAATATACTGTGTAAATTTTTGGAATAAGATTAACAGGTCAGTGGGCATGTATGTTTATATGATGTTTGTTAAATATCATCTAATTTTCAATGAGTGTACTGGGATTTAGAGTATGACTTCCTTGAGACTTTGGAGCAAGTCCCAGGATTCATTCCTCTTTACTCCCTAACACTTGCAGGCTCATCACTCCATCTTCCTTGAATCCACTAGGGCTAATTTCATCATCCCTTATTCCTGTTTATATCTGTCACTACAGGAATCCCCTGGCACCCTCCTTTCCTGTATGCTACATTCTTAATTCCTATAAATTCCAGAATATTCCCTGTTTTGCCCCTTTTTCTCAACCCTCTGACTCTTGAAACCCTTCCAATGTACCTTCTGGAATTTATTATCAGCAAAATCTCCTATATGCTCAATCTTGTTCTTTAAAAAAAATTTTTTTTAATGTTTATTTATTTTGGTGGGGGGGGGGCACACTGAGAGTCCAAAACAGGCTCCCAGGTCTGAGCTATCAGCACAGAGCCTGACATGGGGCTCGAACCCAGGAGCCAGGAGATCACGACCTGAGCCAAAGTCAGATGCTTAACTGACTGAGCCACCCAGGTGCCCCTGCTCAATCTTGTTCTAGTGGAATCCTGTGGGAAAGGGAAAGGTTAGAATAAGATTGTCCTACAACCCTCTCAAGTGTTAGCTTTTACCTCTCCCATGGCCTTATAGCATTGGGCCTGAAAGGAAGAGAAGATGTCCTTATCTTTTCATTATTCTCTCTCTCTTTTTCTTAATGCCCCCAAACTTTTAATCTTATACCATTAAATTGTATCACTACCCATCAATGCACCTGTAGTTATCTTAGCTCTTGACTCACTATTACTCTTCAGTTCTAACTCCTGTTATTCTTGATGGTTTGAATACATTCGCTGATTTTTCAGTTCTTAGGACTTTTGGTTGTTTGAACTCTTGTTTTCTAGTGAGCTTCTTCTCCATAGTACCTCAGTTACTTGGACTGTTTTAAACTAATTTTAGTTTTATTCTTCCTACTGCTCTCTAAGCACTACCTCTAATCTTTCTACCTTGTGTCATCTAGAAACCTCATACCCCCAAAAATCAGCATTTGATTCCAGGATCTCCAATCCTTGGGAATTTAAGTTTGGGATGCCTTCTAGACACTGATGGGGATGATTCGGTGGTATTAAGATGGAGAGTACCTGGAAGAGAACATAAGGAGCCAGCAAAATACCTACCCCACCTCTGTGTCCAGTGATATAAAGGGATGTGTGACAGCCAACAGTTCTTATTTGAGAGAGCTGCAGGGGAAGCTGTGTGTCTTCATGGGGGCAGTCAAGTTTTCACCTAATTAAATATGTTAAGGGCTTTACTAAATATATGTCCAGGGTGTTTGGGAGTACAAAAGTAAGGATACTCTGGCAGTTGCAGAACCAGTGAGGAGACCATTGCCATTGTCAAGATGGAAGGGAGTGTTAGAAATGGAGAAAATATATGAATATGAGAAAATTTTATGAGGTTAAATAAGTAGGAATTAGAGTTAGTTATCTCTAGATTTCCTGGTTGTGTGATTAATGAGTAATGATACCCTTAACTTAAATAAGGAGTACTGAAGAGTAGATGAAAGAGAAGGAAAAAGAAGATCCCAGAAACAAATGTATACATATATGGACACTTGATTTATGGTGAAAGTAACACTGGGCCGATTGTATACCATATGGAGACACTGAAAAATTTAACCCTCTTTTTTTTATTGTTTATTTTTGAGAGAGAGAGAGAGAGAGACAGAGTGTGAGCACGAGGGAAACAGGATCCAGAGCAGGGTCTCTGCTGATAATAGAGAGCCCTATGTGGGGCTCAAACCTATGATTGGTGAGATCATGATCTGAGCTGAAGTCAGATGCTGACTGAGCTACCCAGGTGCCCCAGATTTAACTCTTTCTTCACAGAAATCAATTCAGGTGAATTTTAGATTTTTTTTTCTCAGTTTCATTAAGGTATAACTGATAAATACAATTGTAAGCTATTTAAAGTATACAACATGATTTGATATACATTAAATTGTAGGTTTAAATGGTGAAAGTCAAAACACTAAACTTTTAGAAAGTGTGCGGGAGAATATCTTAAAAGAGCATAAAGGGAATATTTTTTAAGAACATAAAGGAGAAGGATAATACATTTGACTACCTTAAAATTAACACTTTGTAGTCATCAGAAAATATTGTGGGGGCACTTGGGTGGCTCAGTCAGGTAAGTATCTGACTCTTGGTTTCAGCTCATGTCATGGTCTCACAGTTCGTGAGTTGGAGTCCCATATAAGGCTCTGTACTGTGTGTGGGGTCTGCTTGGGATATTCTCTCTCTCTCTTTCTCTCTCTCTCTCTCTCTCTCTGCCCCTCCTTTGCTCTCTCTTTCTCTCTCAAAATAAATAAACTTAAAAAAAAAGAAGATGATGATACTGTGAAAAAGCAAGCCACAAAGTGGAAGAAGATGTTATGATGCTTAAAACTGACAAAGGGCTTGCCTTCAGAACCTTTAAGAGAATTCCAGCAAATCAAAAAAATAAAAAATAGTATGACTGAAAAACAGCTAAGAGACTTGAACAGGAATTAGTTAACAAAAGCAATACAAATGGCCAATAAATACATGAAAAGATACTTTAATCTCTTTAGTAATCATGGAAATGCAAAATAAAATTGCAATGAGACTCCATTATGTGGCCACCAAAAATGGCTTAAAGTGACAAAACCAAGTGTAGATGAGTATATGAAACAATGGTAATCCTACAACACTACTGGTGGAAATATAAATTGGTAGAACCGTTTTATAAAAAGTTTGGCATTTTTTTCATATAAAGTTTTTTTTTTTTATTAAAATTTTTTTTTTAACATTTATTTATTTTTGAGACCGAGAGAGACAGAGCATGAACGGGGGAGGGTCAGAGAGAGAGGGAGACAGAATCTGAAACAGGCTCCGGGCTCTGAGCAGTCAGCACAGAGCCCGACGCGGGGCTCGAACTCACGGACCGTGAGATCATGACCTGAGCCGAAGTCGGACGCTTAACCGACTGAGCCACCCAGGCGCCCCTCATACAAAGTTTTAAAGATAGACAAAGTAGAACATAAGATGTCACTTACTTGTATAATTCCATTTCTTTAAAAAAAATTTTTTTTAATGTTTATTTATTTTTGAGACAGAGAGAGACAGAGCATGAACAAGGGAGGGGCAGAGAGAGAGGGAGACACAGAATCGGAAGCAGGTTCCAGGCTCTGAGCTGGCAGCACAGAGCCCGACGCGGGGCTCGAACTCACAAACTGCGAGATCCTGACCTGAGCTGACCTGCCAATCAACTGACTGAGCCACCCAGGCGCCCCTTCATATGAATTTTATTTTTAATTTATTTTAATTTATTTTTGAGAGAGGGAGCATGTGCACACATTGGGGGAGGGGCAGAGAGAGAGAAAGAGAGAGGAATCTTAAGCAGGTTCCATGCTCAGCACAGAGCCTGATGCAGGGCTTGATCCCATGACCCTGGGATCTTGATTGGAGCTGGGATCATGATTGGACCAAAATCAAGTGTCGGCCTCTCAACCAAATGAGCAACCCAGGTGCCCCTCCATTATGAATTTTAAAATCAGCTTACCCAAAAGGTAGTTGATAGAAAAAGGTGGTGCATGAGTGAGGGCAGGGGGCATTAGGAAAATCCTGTGCCTTTTGCTCAATTTTACTATGAACCTAAAATGGCTCTAAAAAATAGTCTATTAAAAAAAAAAGGCAGCTGGGGTTTTGATTGGGTTGTTCTGAACCTGTAGATCAATTAGGGAAGAGAACTGACTTCTTAACAATATTGAATGTTTTTACACATGGTATATTTCTCCATTTATGTAGGCCATTATTAATTTCTCTTACCATTTTAAAAAATATTTTAAATTTATTTTTTAAATTTATTATTGAAGTATAGTTGCATTAATGTTTTATTAGTTTCAGGTTTAAAACATAGTGACTCAACAATTCTGTACATTAACGCTCACCATAACTGAAGCCACCATCTGTCACCAAACAGCGTTATTATAGTATTGATGATATTCCCTGTGCTATACTTTTCATCTCCATAACTTATTTATAACTGGAAGTTTGTACCTCTTAATGCCTTTCTCTTAACGGTGTTTTATATAGCTCTTATACACCTTTTGACACATTTATCCCTAAGTATTCATGTTTTTATGCAATAAATGCTAGTGTTTTTATTTTCACTTCGTGATTACATAAAGTATAGCTATAAAAATAGCTAGCTATAGCTAGCAAATAGAAATATAATAGATTTTTGTATATTGTCCTTGTATCCTGTAGCCTTGCTAAATTCATATAAGTAATTTTATTATAGATTCTGTCAGATTTTCTAGACAATCACGTTGTCTATGAATAAATATTATTTTATTTCCTTTCTGATCTCACTGGTTATGCATATATACATATATACATAAATGTTAAAAAATGGTTGTTGGATTTTTATCAAGTGCTTTTTCTGTGTCTATTGGGATGATCATATAGTTTTTGTCAGCCTATTATAATGGTGGGTTATATTGATTTTTCCTTATTTTAACTAACTTGTATTCCTGGAATAAATATACTTGGTCATAATGTATTACCCTTTTCATAATTGTTGGATTTGATTTTCTGAAGTTTCATTAGGAATGTATGCATATAGGGGTGCCTGGGTGGCTCAGTCAGTTAAGCATCTGACTCTTGATCTCAGCTCAGGCCATGATCTCACACTGGGTTCAAGCCCTGTGTTGGGCTCTGTGCTGGTGGCTCAGAGCCTACTTGGGATTCTCTGTCTCCCTTTCTCTCTACCTCTCCCCCACTTGTGTGCGTATGCTCTCTGTTAGGATCAGGCGTAAGGCAGGGTAAAGATAGGAGTCAGAGGCTAAAAAATTTTAGCAAAGGCTTTATTTGGGAACGAAGGTCTCAGGCGAGGTTCCGTGACTCAGGGAGAGAGAGAGAGGAGTCAGGGAAGTTGTGCCCAGGTGTGGTGGGGTGGGGTTTTTAAGCTGCTGCGGTTCCAGGTTTAAGTCCGGGTGGGCCTTTTTCTCGTCTGGTCGTGCTGTCGCTTGGTGATTGGTTGACCTCCAATTCGTTCTGGCACGCTACTAGGGGCTTTTAGTTGGGTTGCACTGGCAAGATGGCCGTCCTCTACTTGGGACCTCTACTGTGGTTCTAAGGACATCCTAACACACTCTCTCTCTCTTTCAAAATAAATAAACTTAAAAAAAAAAAAAAAGAATGGGGGTACCTGGGTGGCTCAGTCAATTGAGAAAGATTTCCTTAACTGGTAGAATTTATCAGTAAGATATCGGAGATTGATGTTTTCCTTAATAGAGTCTTTAAATAAACTAAGAATGGAGTCTTTATCCATTCATCCATTGATGGACATTTGGGCTCTTTCCATACTTTGGCTATTGTTGACAGTGCTGCTATAAACATGGGGGTGCATGTCCCCCTTTGAAACAGCATACCTGTATCCCTTGGATAAATACCTAGTAGTGCAATTGCTGGGTTTGTTACGCCTAGAATTCGTGATCCCCAAAGACCACTAGGGAGCCGAGTCTGATGTAAAAGCAAAAGAGCCTTTATTCGAGCTAGCTCGAGCTCAATCCCCTGCCTGCACCTAGGCAGCTGTGAGATACCAGGGAGAGAGAGCGAGTTTCAAGAGGACAAAGGTTTTATTGGGGCCTAGGGGCAGTTGGCGAGGTAATGGCTGTGGCCTCAGCCGATTGGCTGGGGAAGGGTCCGAGTCCTGTTAGGCAGGTGGGGGGGGGGGGGTTACTCAAGGGGAGGAGGTGTGGTCAAGGTGAAGGACACAGAACAAGATGGAGTTGGCCTGCGTGGGCCCGCCCTTTCAGGTTGTAGGGCAGTTCTATTTTTAATTTTTTGAGGAAACTTCATACTGATTTCCAGAGTGGCTGCACCAATTTGCATTCCCACCAGCAGTGCAAAAGAGATCCTCTCTATCCACATCCTCACCAACATCTGTTGTTGCCTGAGTTGTTAATGTTAGCCATTCTGACAGGTGTGAGGTGGTATCTCATGGTGGTTTTGATTTGTATTTCACTGATGATGAGTGATGTTGAGCATTTTTTCATGTGTCAGTTGGCCATCTGGATGTCTTCTTTGGAGAAGTGTCTATTCATGTCTTTTGCCCATTTCTTCACTGGATTATTTGTTTTTGGGTGTTGAGTTTGATAAGTTCTTTATAGATTTTGGATACTAACCCTTTATTTGATATGTTGTTTGCAAATATCTTCTCCCATTCTGTTGGTTGCCTTTTAGTTTTGCTGAGTGTTTCCTTCATTGTGCAGAAGCTTTTTATTTTGAGGAGGCCCCAGTAGTTCATTTTTACTTTTGTTTCCCTTGCCTCCGGAGATGTGTTGAGTAAGAAGTTGCTGCGGCCAAGATCAAAGAGGTTTTTGCCTTTCTCCTTGAGGATTCTGATGGCTTCCTGTCTTAAAATTAGGTCTTTCATCCATTTTGAGTTTATTTTTGTGTATGGTGTAAGAAAGTGGTCCAGATTCATTTTTCTGCATGTTGCTGTCCAGTTTTCCCAGCACCATGTGCTGAAGAGACCATCTTTATTCCATTGGATATTCTTCCCTGCTTTGTCAAAGATTAGTTGGCCATACATTTGTGGGTCCATTTCTGGGTGCTCTATTCTGTTCCATTGATCTGAGTGTCTGTTTTTGTGCCATCTAAATATTTTAAGTAATCTCTACACCCAATGTGGGGCCCTAATTCACAACCCTGAGATCAAGAGTCACATTGCTCCACTTACTAAGCCAGCCAGGTGTCCTGAGAGTGGCTTTACATAATCGTCGCAGAGGTGCTGTGTGGGGAAGTGAGTACAGAAGTGGGAGGCAGACAGAGATTGGCAGAGTAGTCAGCACATAATGGAGTATGGTACTTGGTTTGACATGGCCCTTTGTATAGAGACACATTGACAGCTTCTGCCATCTAGGAGCTTCTGAATACAATCCCCCAGGTGGGAGTTAGACCAGAGAAGTATGGCAGTCTTAGGTCCAAGAACTGTTGTAACTAGTGCAAAGGTAACCATAGTTTTGTTCAAACCTTCTGTCTGTAGGTTAGCAAGTTACAGGGGACATGTGAAAACTAATAAGGGAAAATGGAGTTAATTCCTATACTGTGAGGAAGTTGGGCATGCTTTACAGACTTGGCCCTTGTGTATGGTCTTTTTTAAGGAATGTTGCTATCCTAAGTCCTCACCAAAGAACTTAAGTTTCTCTTAAGCATGCATTTTTCTGGGTTAGCTTTGGATGCAGTGTGCGGAGATATATGTGCAAGAGACTTTTAGACCAGGAGTCCTGTTGCCCTTTGAGAAATGTTTGAGCATTTGTCCATGCCATCTGCACCAAATGAGTTCTTTAAGCTTTTGGAAAGTTGGGGTAACTTGACTAAGCAGATTGGAGCCTGAGGTGTTCCTAGGAGGGCAGGAAATTGACAAGTTGCCGCTGGAACTAGAATGGATGCCTGAGAGACATAGATGGTTACAGGCAACTTGGGAACAAGGAAGAAACCTCTGGACTACCAGACTTTTACAAAGAGAGAATCATTAAACTAATGGTAAGCCTGAAAACATAACTATATGAGTGCTAATTGCCGATACTAGGGGGAGATTTCTTCCCTAAAGGTTGTCACAGTCCTCAGAAACAGACCTCGTATAGGCTTTCTTTTCCTTTTCCCACCCACAGGTAACAGTCCTTTGGATAGTCCCCGGAATTTCTCTCCAAATGCACCTGCTCACTTTTCCTTTGTTCCTGCCCGTAGGTAAGTTGATAGAAAACCTCCTCTGTGACAAACATGTGTGGCATTTGCATGGATGTCAGTTAAATGTTGACTTCTTCCTTTGAGGTACTGCCCTTCAAGTGTGTTACCTGGGCAGTCAGCCATCAAAATTCCTTCCCTGCTTTCCTCACCCACGTCATAATCATCTTGTTCACGCTTTGCTTTCTAAAAAGCCCTAGTATTTGCATTTAGTTTGGATGGACAAGTAGATATAAGAAGTGTGGATTTATTTTTACAATCCTGAACACAAGTCTCTGGTTTCCTGAGGATATGTTCCAAAACATTATACTCTTGACTGAGAGCTATCCTAGTGCGATCAATGAGAAAATGGCCTCTCCTCTCAGAGGGACCCAAGGTTTTACTCTTACTCCTCTTACTCAGCTAATTCTGAGGAGCTGAAAGGATCTTTCCTGGGGGATAAAGAGATTACGGAGTCTTCACTTATCCTCTCATGAATTTAGAAAGATTTGTTGCATTAAAAGGCCATGCTTATATTCCTCCTGGCATTTCACCCTCTGGAAGTGATACAAACTTATTCCTGGAAGTGGTAGCAATCCTGACAGCCCAGCCCATTGTCAGGGCCTCTTGAGAAGTACTGAGCTGATTGAGATGAGTTCATCCAAACTACATACCATGGCTCCATATAAAATGGAAAAAGCCTTACTTTTCAAAAATTTTTCTAAAATTCTTTCTTGGCAGAGTTCATGTTCTCTGGTTTTATTTTTTATTTTTAAAAGTATTTTTGGTTAGAATCAGCATTTGGCATTAAGTCCTCCAGAAAAATCATGGCTCCAGATTTGGAACCTTTAGTGGACACAGAATGATATTTGCAGCTTGAGGCCAGAACAGTTTCTATACTTAGACTCCTTTTTAAAAAGAGATAATAGAAAAAGAGCACATTCTTCGAAACAGCATTAACTCACCATTCAAATGAGGACCCAGAAGAAATCCACCCCTTTCCTCTCCATGATTCTCTATAGCTGAAAAGGACATGGATAGGTTGGGAAAAATGGATAGCTGACTTGGGTGCTCCTCCTGACCCAGTTGCCTTATTCAAAACAAATATCTAAGTTTGTCCGGTGGACAGATCTCTCCTACCTTGTGTAACTTAAAATTAGTTACCCAGGCATCTATTTAGGAGCATTTCCAGTATAGTAATATGCTGGATTGATGCATTTGTTTTCCTAGTCCAGCTGGAAAGTGTTTCTTACCCCAGACTTCCTATCTTGTATGTGAACTGTAGCCTCAGATTATATCTGTGCTGAGACAGCAAGATCTGTGACCAATCTCTTTAAGTGGTATTGAGTCATTTCTCGTTCATTCAGTAAATATTTACTGAGCATCCAGTATCCCCAGGCACTATGCTGGGTAACTAGTTATATAGTGGTAACAAAATAACCATAAACAACAAACAAAAAAAACCCCACACCATAGTGCCTACTTTCTTGAAACTTAGTAGACTTAATAGAGTCTGTGCACCTGTTGTTCCCTTTGCAAGGAATGCTGTTTTCTCAGATCTTCACTTTGTTAACTCTTTCTTGTCTTTCATTTCTCATCTTAAATGTCAATTTATCAAGGAAGCCTTCACTAACTGTGCAATATAAAGGAGCCCACTCATTTTCCATCATATCATCTAGTTTATTTTCAAACAAGTACTTTTCAATACCTGGTATTTTCTTATGTGCTTGTTTTCTATCTCTTCTCAGCCAGAATAAAAGTATCTTTAATAGAGATGCCTTAATATGTTGAAAGCTGTGTCTCCTGGTGTATAATAAGTACTCACTCAGCTCTTATTGTTTGAATGAGTGATGGGGAAGAATAATGAACAAGCAAACGTTTATAAACTGTGATAAGCAACATGAGAGGAAAGAACATGATGCTGCATGAAAGCATAGGAAGGGAATGGGGCTGAAGAATATATACGGGGTGGTCATGTAAGACCTTTCTGAAGGGGTCTGACTTTCAAGGTAAGACCTGAAGGATAAGAAGGAGCCTGCATGTTGAAAGTGAGAACATGGGTGTAGACCATTTTAGGCAGAAGGAATAACATGTTCCATTGGTGCCCTTGACTCTGCTTCATTATCTGGGCTTTAGGAGTAGGATCAGCTAGGGGATTTCTGGGCCTGGTATTACCACTGAGATCCAAATAGTTCTGTGCTGGGTGGCATAAAGTTTGAGTCATGTGCATGGAACATGGAACTCTGGGCTATCCCCATAATAGGACATAGTAGGAAAAGCAGCTAGGTTTTGGTAGGGGTGGAGAAGGGGACTTCAACCCTGCAAACAGGGTACTCAGAAATTGTTTTTGCTAGGTTGCTAAGGTGTGACTTGAGCCTTGTAGGACCACATGGGTTTGCAATATCACACAAAACACAGATTTGATGAAATGCTAAGGATAGGTCTATCAATCCTACAATTTCACTTCAAACTTCCACACATTCCTAAACAAAGTTTGCCCCTGCCAAGCATGACCCAGTGCCAGGGGTCAAACAGATCAATCTCTCTGGTTCCATATGATTCTCATTATAATATATGTCTTTTCACTACAGCCATGGCCACAGAGCAGACAGGTAATAGTGGGCTTGATGGGGAGAGGGACTGGGAAACTGCTATGCATGGCCAGACAATATGGTTTTTGATGTTGTGCTTGGTGAGAACTGGTTATGATGAGTCTTTCTGACTGTGGGTATGAACATTTGGCCTTTCATATCTAGCACAGAGGCCCTAAGGGAACCCCCTGCTGGAACCAAGGCTCAGAGCCCATACACTTAGGGGCAAGAATTGCTAAATAATTCCAAGTTTCTGAGCCTAGGAACAAGTCACCCTCATTCCCACAAATTTCCTCAGTCACCGAATGAGATGACCAGGCAGAGGAGATGGAGGCATCCTGTAGTGGCATTTCTTTCTGACTGTGGTAGCCCTTGCTCTTCAGATTACAGAAAATGGCTGCCCTGCAGTTTGTTTGCATTTCTATCTAAAGAAGGAAAAACGATCTGTGAAAAAGTCTATTTGACAAGGGTTTGGGAAATTCCTCGCTGAATTAGACTAATACTGTCTTTGGTGAGCTCTGTTTTCCTGGAACTGACTTGCTTTCTTGTGTAGAGCTCTTGGGACCCAACAAAGAGGTCAGAGAGAACATCATGTTAGGCAGCCTCCTGGACATTTCTTTGCCTCAGAGACTAGGTTCCAGCAGAACTAGCTGCCTGGGTGGCATGAAGTTTGAATCAGGTGCATGTGGCATGGAACCCTGGACTGTCCCCTTGCAGAATATAGTAGGAAAAGCTGCTGAGTATTGGTGGGGGTGGAGAGGAATGCTTCAAAAGGGAAAGACCTGGCAAGATTGAGTCCTCTTTTTTCTCCTTTCTCTCCCTGCTTCTCCCCACTCCCCTTAACTGTGAAGTCTGGACTAAATCACCCAAATTCCTGGACCTTAATGTTTTCTCAAAGATTGAGGGTATTTAACTTCTAAACGTCTTCCATTGCTAATGTTCTAAGGTTCTGTGGGAGCAGAAAAGAAATTTTCTCCATCTTCACCCAGATCAGGCTATCCCCCCAGGCTTCATAAGAAAAAACACTTGTTGAACAGCACATCCCATAGTCCAGGAAAGAATCACTTGTCCATGTACTAAAAGCTTCAAACCAGATACCTGCTTGCTCTTTCTCCTCCACAGCAAAGCAGATAAGTGGTTCTCTGTGACGAGAGCTTTGAGGTGCATCCTCTCAAGAGCAGCAGGAAGCCCACTCCAAAATCTTATACACAGCCAAGGTTGTGCCACCTCACTCTTCTTTCATGAGGTTACTGTCACTCTTTACAAACATTCTCAAAGACTGGTTTTATAGGCCCTAATGGATCTTAAGTAACCTTGGACTGTTTGCCAATGATTAATTCATACTCAGACACAGATGGTGATCCACTTCTTCCTTATCAACCCAGTGGCCTGGGAAGACCAAAGAGCCTTTCACATGGAGTCCTCGGAAAAAGGAATAGCTGCATTTCAGTGGCAGTTCTCTCCTTGTGGTGATGCCTTTAGCTGGAGCCCTCTGTCATTGCTTCTCTAAAAGTAAATAGGTTGAGAGTATAAAGATTTTTATTTCAGAACCGCAGTATTATATACCAGATGTTCTTATTCAAAGTCACAGACTTCTTTTTAGTCAGAGATGTTTGTCTTTGCAGTGGAAAACACACAACCATAGGCCCCATGTGGGAGAGAGACATGAAAGCATGTACTAGACCGAGCAGTACTGTGTAGAGACCAAGAAGAGCCTACCAGTGAACCAGCTGCCCAAAAAATGCTAATGGAAAGACAGGCAGGTCCAGGGCTCAGGGTGGGGTCCTGTGGAAACTGCCTAATATTCTTAATCTTACATAGGACTGATGGACGGCGCTGGTCTTTGGCCTCTTTGCCCTCTTCAGGCTATGGAACCAACACTCCTAGCTCTACTGTCTCAGTAAGTAGCCAAATCTGTGGCTCTACCTCCATCACCCCAAGGAAATACTTCCCTACAGATTATTGCTGCCTGTCCTTAAAGTGTGCTGCAAAGTGATTCTCAGTTTTCCCGCCAAAGCCAAACTCAGGTTGTTTGGGATGAGGCTCAGTGGGGCAGTGGTGGCCCTTAACAGCTATAGCCAAATCCATTAAACACCTTTGGAAAGAACTAACCAGCATGCTCTCTGGGCATCAATTTTTCCTATTTGAGTTAGAGGAGGGCTTGAGGATGGACTTTTGCTTTGCCAGACATGGGGGATCCTAAGCAAGAATCTTCCCCCAACTTATTTCTAGACCTGCAACCAAGAGCAGATAGACCCTCCCATGTCCCAAAGGCCTGGTGGACCATCCTTCTCCTCTTTCACCTTTTCCTTTCAAAAAGAAGGGAAGGATGGTATTTTATATTGAAGTTTGATATATATCAGCAAAAAAAGCTAAGCCTGTCTCTAAAACTTCTAGTTATATTTCTTTTAGAGAAGGTTTAGCCTAAAACACAACAGATGTCATAATTGCTGCTGTGCACAATTGACGGTAAAATGAGTCTTCCTCATTGAGCAAGGTTTAATTGAAGCCAGGATGACAAGGTTGGCAAACTTTTTCTGTAAAGAGCCAAATAGTAAGTATTATAGGCTTTGCAGGCTGGATTGGGCAGCAGGCTGGATGACCCATTCCCCATGTCTTCCGCCATTCTTCAGGTCTTCCTAGGCAGTTTTGACATTCATGAATACCAAGCAAGTAAAAGGAGTATCATTTCCTCCCTTGACCTAGATATTTCTCATAAATTAATCCAAAGATCTCACTGGTCTTTTAGCAGCAGTTAAGCTTTAGATCTCTGCCTGGTAAATATCCCTTTCCCTATAACCCTTTACTCAGATGATGATTTTTTAACCTAAGGCAAGATAAAGATATATATGACATGTACCTGTTCAATAAATTTTAATAGACTCAACCCATGGCTGCAGCTTATTTTATTGGGATACTTTAAAAAACCAATTTTACTTCATCTTAGTGGCAGTTGGGTGAAGATACTTTTTGCAATTTCTATCCAAACTATTTCCAAAAATGTGGCCAAGACAGAGCCCTGTGGAGACCTCCCACTAGCTATTTACAGCTTCATGTGATAGCATTCCATGACAGAAGCCTATGCCGGTAGCTCAAAAAAAAGTTCTGATTTTTCACTTGGTGTTGAGGCTTACTTGTGGCAACAATTTCCTCAGTGTGGTGCTGCAGCTTTGACTCTAAATGGATTTAGATATTTGAACCCCAGATTCTTCATCAGTTGGTGAACGGAAACTGAGCCAATGGTGTTAGATCTGCCTGCTCCCTTGTCAGGAAAGGGGGACTTCACTGATTCTGGTGCTGCATAGGGCTGTCACAGCAGTTGCTGCATCTGGTGGGATTCCTGTCGTAGCACAGCTCGCTCCCTCAAAGGTCTGTTATGGTTGGCAGTGGGCTCTTGTCTGGAATCTCAGTCATTGGACCATGTTTGGAATTCTTAATTGTTTTCAAGTCAGCTCCTAGTATCTTGGCTTCCTCAGGACTAAAGGCTCTGAAGGAGTAGAGAGGGGAATCCTACACAGTGGAGACTAAAAGGAACAAAGCAAAGAAGGCCTGATTTTGGTTACCTTTGGGTTCACATTGACTGGGAAGTTCTCTCTGTTCCTGGACTGCACTTAGACATGCCTATAATGCTGTTTTTTAATGTTTTTCCCTTTAGTCATCATGTTCCTCACAGGAAAAGCTTCACCAGTTGCCCTTCCAGCCTACAGCTGATGAGCTGCACTTTTTGACGAAACATTTCAGCACAGAGAGTGTACCAGATGAGGAGGGACGGCAGTCCCCAGCCATGCGGCCCCGTTCTCGCAGCCTCAGGTAAGGAGTCCTCTCTGCCTGCTACCCCAGGACCAATGGAACTCAGCCTGTTTCCACAGCATAGGAATTGGCAGATGTTCTATAAAGGGCAAGATAGTAAATAATTTAGGCTTTGTAGGCCATACAGTCCCTGTGGCAACTAGTTAACTCTACTGTTGTAGTGCGAAAGCACCCACAGACATTCTGTAAACTTTATTTACAAAAACAGGCAGCGGGCCAGATTTGGTCTGTGGGCCATAGTTTGCCAACCCCTGGCACAGCACCTTGGCACAGCTCAAATGAGTTAAGTCCAGTGACACTCAAGCATATCTGATGATGCTGTCGAGTGGTCCCTCTCTTTTTCCCTTTGAAAGTAGTTAGCAATAGAGGGCTGCCTGGGTGACTCAGTCGGTTAAGCATCCAACTTCAGCTCAGGTCATGATCTCGTGGTTCATGAATTTGAGCCCCGTGTCAGCCTCTGTGCTGACAGCTCAGAGCCTGGAGCCTGTTTCAGATTCTGTGTCTCCTCATTCTCTGCCCCTCCCCCGTTCGTGCTCTGTCTCTCCCTTTCTCAGAAATAGTAAACATTAAAAAAAGTAGTTAGCAGTATAAATATACTTTAAGCTCCATTCAGTAAGAGGAGAGTAATAGTATGATCTGTTCTGATATTTACCTGGCTGCAGAACCCACCGTCCCAGGGTATATGAACTAGGCCAGCTACAAAAGTTGCTGCTGAAGACACTTGTGGCTGACTTAGGGAAGAAGCCAATTTCAGAAGCAGAATTAAATGCCCATCTGAATCTAACTCATTTCCCTGATTCAGCTGGGCTCATCAAACCATACAAACTATAGCAGCTGATTTGTCTGTGAATCCTTAGACTAATTCACTCTTTTCTTTGGCATTAGCTGATAAAATTGCACCATAATTCCAGATTAAGGAAGAGGGTGGAAATTAAAATGGGCATGACTTTAATGACTGAGTTCAGCTTTCCAGAGCCCCTGGGAAATAATAAATTGGTTAATATGTTCAGGGTGGGGACACAGAGGAGCATGGCCTCCCAGGAAGAATCACCTCAGGTAGTGTTGCTACTATGAGTATTGGGGAATGGGCCGAGCCAGACCATAAAGACTGGTTTGAGTTCATAGACTGATGAAGATGATCACTGGACTGTAGTGTAGAGGATGAGAAACACAAATGAGTGGTTGTAGAGTGTGGATCCCAGTGCCTTTCTTTGTCTCACTCAGAGGAACACCCAAATCTTGGTGTTCTCCGTAATCCACAGGGTAAAGGGTACATCTTAGGCCATTTGAGATTGAGGGGACCACAGTATCTCAGGGAAATCCCTGCTACATTACTCTTTAAAAAAAAATTTTTTTTAACGTTTATTTATTTTTGAGAGACAGAGTGTGAGCAGGGGAGGGGCAGAGAGAGAGGGAGACACAGAGTCTGAAGCAGGCTCCAGGCTCTGAGCTGTACACACAGAGCCCATTGCAGTTCTCGAACTCACAAACCCTGAGATCATGACCTGAGTTGAAGTCGGACGCTTAACCAGCTGAGCCACCCAAGTGCCCCATTGCTGTATTACTCTTAAAATACTTGGTAATGTATACTGATACAGCAGGCAGACCATGGCCCCACACCAGGGAGGAAAGGCAAAGAGGAACGGTTCTGAACCTAGCTCAGTTGGGGTCACATGTCAGGGGCACCAAAATGGGCAGGACCTAAATATCCAATTGTGTGGCTCAAACTTTGAAATCCTTTAAGAAGATGTAACCACACGTGGGTCAAAGGAGAACGTACAGAGGACCCAGGCTTATAACACACTATAAGCTGGATTGGCCTCATTTATCCCCCAGGTCAGAGCCCAAGTTAGCCTCATTGGCTCCAGCATGTTTGGAAAAAGATATAGGTATACACTGTCTTCCTTTGGCTGTTTTGGTGGTGGTTTGATTTGATTTGATTCCTAGAACATGCTGGGGTATACTAAATCTACTGGCCAAAGCAAAGAAGACCCAGAGAGTCCTGTTCTGGGGGAGGTCATCCTAGGAAGACCACAGGTAGTCTCAGGAGTAGTCTCCTCCTTTCTAGGCCTTTTCAGGCACTGGCAAAGGTCTTTGTGAAAGCTAGGCTTCTTGCAGGAAAGTAGCCTAGTTCCAGATGGCAGCATTTTGAGCTAAACAAGGTATGCTGGGAGCTTCAGGAAAAAGGAAGACTCTAGAAGTCAGTAGTCATTAAGGTGGGAGTGTGTGGGTGCTGCAGACAGTGGGAGGGAACTCTGCAGACATTGTGGGAGTGGGACTCTGGGAATGGTCATCTTCCTTCTTGATAGTTCCATGGCACTGAAGTAACACAGTTGTTTCTTTCTTATTTAGTCCTGGACGGTCCCCAGTTTCCTTTGACAGTGAAATAATAATGATGAATCATGTGTACAAAGAAAGATTTCCCAAGGTAAGGATTCTGAGGAGGGCTGCCCCTGTGGGAAGACTGAGGGTGAGGGGATGGAATGCTCTCTCCATAGGTAATCAAGAAGAGCAGAAAGGTCCCTGGCAGGAGGAGGATACAAACACAAGGCTTCCAGACTGCTGGAGAAGAGGCAGGCAGCAGAGGACTATGAGTCTGGGGCTCATGCTTGCAGGGCCTATATTTCTTCACTCCCTGGAGAGGTATCTAGAGAGAAATGTTAGAAAGATGCTCTGCTGTATGTTAGTGAGGAAGAGAAGAACTGGGGACCCTGTTTCTAACCATGCACATCAGGTCTGTAAGTCAGGGTCCCCATAGAATGGAATTAGCTATCAGAGAGCACGTTCCTTTGATGCAGATTTCTTAAGCAGAGCCTCATTACCAGGCCCATAGAGTGCACAGCAGACAGGTGTGCTGGACTGGCAGGAGGTTGGCCAGAGGGAGCAGGAAAGTGGGAGACAGAGTGTTCAAGCAGGAAAATGCTGAAGGAGGAAGGCAGATTACTCTCCTGGGATAGTGGAGAAGTAGGTTCCACAGCTCTATGGTTTGGCTGGAAACCACCAAGTGTATGGAACCAAGGCCTTTGTTTCCCTTTTTGCACAGCACGCCTATACATTCTCACCTGGTCTTCTCGTGCCAGGCCCTATTCCTGCAGAACACAGCCAGCTCTGTCTGAACCAGGGACTGACTCAGCCTCCCTGTCCATGACAGCAAGGAGCATGGAGTCCTCAAGCCTCTGTCTTCATCCTCTGTCCAGACTTCCCTGGGTCTGTTCATCTGTGTATAGGATCTGCAGTGCGCAGTTGGTTTCCTACTCTTTTGAGAGTGTCCTTTTTCTAGACTCCAGTATAGTCTTCTGGACACACATGGGTGGCCTAGGGAAATGATATGACACCCTGTACTTTCCCTCCTGACATACACAGTGAAGCATAGCAGTTAGGAAGGACACACTTTCTGGAACCAGACTGAATGGGTTTAAATCTGTTTCTACCATTTACTGGCTATATGACCCCGGACAGATTATTTAACTTCTCTGAGCTTGATTTGCCTCATCTGTAATTTGGGATAAGAGTATTGATCTCATAGAGAGTTTATGAAAGTTAATGGACATTAAGCTTTTGTAACTGTGCCCAGGACATAATAAGCACTCAGTGTGAGCTATTGTTTCTTTGTTGCCCAGTGCCCTGTGGTCTGTGCTTTCTATGCCTTGGAGCAGGCATTAGAGAGTAAGAGTGAGGAAGATAGGCAGAATGAACAGCTAGGAAATCTTTTTTTTTTTTTTTTAGTGTTTATTTATTTTTGAGACAGAGACAGAGTGCAAGTGGGGGAGGGGCAGAGAGAGAGGGAGACACAGAATCTGAAACAGGCTCCAGGCTCTGAGCTGTCAGCACAGAGCCTAATGCGGGGCCCGAACCCACGAACTGTGAGATCATGACCTGAGCTGAAGTTGGACGCTTAACCGACTGAGCCACCCAGGAGCCCCTAGGAAATCATTTTTTTATGCTTGATCCTTACAAAGAAATTTGGGAGTGTGTAGTGTTTAAAATGCATCTCCTCCTGCTTAAATGTTAGGTGTTATATTATCATTTTAACATTGCGTATTTGTTTCGTATGGATGTCTCCAAGTCATTCATGTAAAGACGAACTGTTAGAAAAAATATGTTAAGATTCCTTTCCTTCTGTTTCCTCTCTCTCTCCACATACTGTGTGTGTGTGTGTGTGTGTGTGTTTGTACTTAGATGTGTGTTTATATACATAGTTCTGGGTAGTTTTTCCATAAGCACTTTTACTACATAACTAATTGGCCATTGGGCAATTTTGTTGTAAAGAATAAGGTCACAAAAAATAAATGAGGGACATTCATTGAAAAGAACATAATGAAACACAGAAAACAAATCACAAAATTAAAAGGCTATTTGCAAACAAAATACACAAAATATTTGTATACATTCAAAATGTGTAGTGTTGATTAATTGCAATACAGCACAAATAACTGATTTTATTTTGTTGATTGTACGTAAGCATTTGTCTTCAAAGTCTTTTGGTCATAGTATTATACATTTTGTTTTTGCTAGATTCATCTCCTTGTTTGGCATCACACTTTTTCTTTTTTGATCAAAATTTCATCCTTCATTAAGAGAAGTATCAGTTTCTCTAAATACTTGGGTACATATTTATAACTGAGTTCTGTATTGTTGTGAAAGCCTTCCACACTGTTTGTTCTTAGCATGTTGTCACATGTCGTTTTATAGATGTTCCAAAGTTCTATGGGAAATGTGGGTTCAAAACTCGGTGCCACTGTATAGACCATTATGAAGGCTAAGGTTTATATGATACAAAATGGGAATACTGCATTATTGGAGAAATGAAACCAAACTGTCAACCAGTTATTTTTTTCATACAGCAAAATTGCCTTATGGCCAATTAATTATACTGTAAAAATGTGGCAAAAATGCTTATGATGAAAATACCAGATACACATATATCCACCTAAACACACACTGGAAATCAGAAATTGCCATCTTGTGGCAAAGGAAAGATTAGGTCACGTCCTAGATTGGCAGCTATGAACTTGTTAACTGCTGTGTATTTATCATTTGACGTGACTGTGCAGTTAGGTCCCCCAGAGGCTTCTGAACTAAACTTTTTTTCTGCTCTGTTGAAGGTCTGGGTCCGTGAGGAGGCAGGTTCACACCTTCAGTAAACACTCTCTGAGCATCTGCTTAGTTGAGTTGAGTCCTAAAGTCAAGTAAGAGGATCCTGAAATAAATCAAATTCTCTCTGACTTGTAATTCCCAGTCTAGAGAAATGTTTAGAAACTAGCAGTGCCTATACACAAGGAGGTCTAGTGGCAGCATGGAGGAAAGGAAACCCTATTTGCCTGGAGGAATCAAAGACTTCCCAGAGGAGAGACAGGTGATGTGTGAACTGAGATTAGAGGAGTGATAGGAGTTTGCCAGTCAGGCTTGGCAGGTGAAAAAGCTACATACAGGGAACAGCATGAACAGGCATGAAGCAGCATGCTAAAGGGGGAGAGCAGCAAACACTTCCAGGTCCTCAGAGCAAAAGAGCACATCTTCCAAGAAGTGGGGGGGGGAGATAGGCAAGGTCACGTGAGAGAGGGCCTTGACTGTAATGTTTTGACTTGACCTGACGGTGATCTTTTCATATGTCCAGTTGTCAGGTTCCCCAAATGCAACATCAGGAAACCAGGATCACAGAGCTTATCCTCAGGTTATTACCAGGTCCTTCAGGCTGAGCTCCCAAGTGAGCTGGAACTAGAAGCGAAATGTCACTTTTCCTGCTTTTATTTGCAGGCCACCGCACAAATGGAAGAGCGTCTTGCAGAATTCATTTCCTCCAACACTCCAGACAGTGGGTTGCCCTTGGCAGATGGAACCTTGAGCTTTATTCATCATCAGGTGATTGAGATGGCCCGAGACTGCCTGGATAAATCTCAGAGTCGTCTCATTACATCACACTACTTCTATGAGCTTCAAGAGAATTTAGAGAAACTTCTGCAAGATGTGAGTGTCCTTGTGCTGGAATTCTGGTAAATTCTCTGTGAGGTAGTGGATTATTAATTCCAAGCTAAGATTAAGGCTAAGATTTTGTTTCCAGTCTTCTCAGCCCGCTTGCCCCCACCTCCTTACTCATGTGCAGAGTCCACCCCCGAGTGTGGTTGCTGATGGACTTTGGTTCCTACTCAGTCCCCTGCATTGCTAAGAGAAGCCTGTGTGGTGTGAGAAGAACTTGGTTCTGGGGGGTTTTTCTTTTTCTGATTCTGATTCCTCTGCCTGAGGCTCCAACATTGGTAGTGTTTATAAATACCCAAAGCAGATGAACATAAGGGAAACAAAAGTAATATGAAAACAGGGAGGGGGACAAAACATAAGAGACTCTTAAATATGGAGAAAAAACAGAGGGTTGCTGGAGGGGTTGTGGGAGGGGGGGATGGGCTAAATGGGTAAGGAACATTAAGGAATCTACTCCTGAAATCATTGTTGCACTATATGCTAACCAATTTGGATGTAAATTAAAAAAAAAAAAAAAAAAATACTGAAAGCCTAAAAGTGGCCCCAGCGGCTGTGGTGGGTTTTCTTCTAGTAGAAATACTGGTATAAGCAGAGCCTTCAGACTGGTTCTGCTCAGCCAAGGGGAAACAGGCTGGGGCTTGTACTATGGGTTTATCTATTCGCTGACATTCTGTTTACATGGTGAGAACTTTGTTAGTAGGGATTTAGGTATTTAGAGACCCGATCCTCCCCAGTGTGAAAAGTCTTCTCTAGGAGGCTAGAGATAAAATAACCCAGAGATGGTCAAGACCAGAGTGTCCAGTGAGTTCTTAACTACTGCTTCATGCTCCAGAGTTTGCTTTCCTGTTGGTCTCTACAAATAGGTGGTCGGATGCCTGCCCACTCAAATGACAGTTGCCCCATACTACACCATTAGTACAGTTTAACGGGAAGGACATGTACCTCTTTGTGTACTAGAGTATTTCCTAGTCCAGGCCCCTATTACTTCTAGACCTATGACCTTGCTCTGGGGTAGTACCAACTGAGCTGAGAACCCAGGGCTAATGATCAAACAGGACTTCAGTGTGTTGGTCTAGAAATTAGGAACAGGGAGTTTATTTTTTTTAATTAGGAAACACTAGAATCTAGAGATAGATGATTAAAAATGACCATGATTATTACTGTCAAATATTGGAAGATTTCTCATATATAATAGGTAGCAGATTGTTTTCCATTCCCTAAAAGGCCTGTTAACCCAGTGGGCAAGTGTTACAGTGAGAAAAGTTTTGATTTAATAGATGAAAAATTACTTCCTTCTACAAAAAAATTTTTTTTTCTTATTTCAAGAATAATACTTAAATTCAGACATTGTAGGGGCGCCTGGGTGGCACAGTCAGTTAAGCGTCCGACTTCAGCCGGATCACGATCTCGCAGTCCGTGAGTTCGAGCCCCGCGTCAGGCTCTGGGCTGATGGCTCAGAGCCTGGAGCCTGTTTCCGATTCTGTGTCTCCCTCTCACTCTGCCCCTCCCCCGTTCATGCTCTGTCTCTCTCTGTCCCAAAAATAAATAAACGTTGAAAAAAAAATTAAAAAAAAAAATTCAGACATTGTAGAAATTTGACTTTAGGCAACTAAATTCTCATGCATATCCCTGGCAGCTCTTTGTTTCTGTTCAAGAATAACTTTCCAACAGTGGATAGGAATCTGGGATTGTGGCATCAGGCAAAGGATCAAGGTAGAGTGACTTCCCAGGTTGTTTGTATATCTAAGATTGATCTCCAAAAATGCTAAAGTCAGAGCCTTGCCCAAAACCTTCAGGCGTTTTCCCAAACTCCTGTCCCCCTGGGAGTAGGTTGTTTGGTGCAGCAAGAACACTGAATATGGAGTCAGTGCATTCATCTGCTCCCTAATTTGCTAGGTCCTAGGAATTCAGAAAAAAGTTTGTTGCAGGTTCCAGCTCAAGGAATTTGCTGTTAAGTGGGATTACAGACCCATCAACAAGTAAAAAGAACAGCTGTCATTTATTGAAGTGTACTGTGTGCCAGACACTACACTGAGTACGTGAATTATCTCACTTTTGTGTGTTATAGTAATTGTGAATTGGTGAGCACTAAATATTAGAGGTCAGTTCTGAGCACGGAGGAAGATATGCTGACTCTGCATGGAGAGTTCGGGAAAAGTTGAGTCTTGACAAGTAGGTAGGAGTTCACTAGGGAAAAATTTTTTGTTGTTATTTTTTTCCTTTTTTTTTTTTTTCTCCTGTGAAAGTTATTGTTGCCACATTAAAAAAATTTTTGAGGGGAATTATTTTCTTTTTTAACCACGTAATGGTGGGAGTAGGACACCATCATAAGTCGTTAACATGTGAATTTTGAATAAATAAAAGCTACAAGTTATATACAAACATCTTAGGCAATAATATTTACAAACCTGTGTAAACAAAACAAATGTAAACAGTAAATGCATCATGAGAGTCATCAAAAGATACACAGGAACAACCACTTAGGGTCAGTCTGCCCACCAGCAGCTGGCACCAGCCAGCCCCAGGAATCAGGCCACTCTGAGAGGTGTAAAGGAACTTGGGACATTCCAGGAATTGCAGATAAAGTAGTTTGGCATGACTAGGTGAAGGATGCCTGCAGAGAAAATTAGGAAGGGATGGGCAAAGGCTGAAGTGTCTGTGAGGAGCTTAGGTTTTATCATAAAGGCAGTGGGAAAATTATTAATGGTTGTAATTTGGAAAATGGCATGGTAAAATTTATATTTAAAATAATAAACATAACTGTTATTGAAGAACACTTAATGCATACTAGATACTGCATTATCTCATTTAATTTATCTAATTTAATCTTCATAGCAACACTGTAGGTAAGGTACTACTATTCTGTAAGTCTACAGGTGAGGAAACCAAAGCTTTAAAGAAGCTAGGTTAGCCCAAGGTAACTCATTTCTTAAAAAAAAAAAAAAAAATTTAAGTTTATTTATTTTTGACAGAGAGAGGGAGCGTGAGGTAGGGAGGTACAGAGAGAGAGGGAGACACAGAATCCGAAGCAGGCTGCAGTCTCCAAGCTGTCAGTACAGAGCCTGACGTGGGGCTTGAACTTATGAACCGTGAGATCATGACCTGGGCCAAAGTCGGACACTTAACCGACTGAGCCACCCAGGCGCCCCAAAGGTAACTCATTTCTTAAGTAACAGAGCTAGAACCCAAACCCAGGTTTGTCTTATTCCAGAGCCTAAGATCATATTTTCAAACACTTAATCAACAAACATTGGCATCTGCTCTGTAAGAGGCACTATGCTAGTCTTAGCATGTAAAGGAAGAACAAAAGACATAGTGTCTCTGTTCATAAGGCTCTACAGTGTAGCCGTAGAAACAGATGACTAATTGTAAAACAACATGTGGGGGGCACCTGGGTAGCTCAGTCAGTTGAATGTCTGACACTCAGGACATGATCCCCAGGGTCATGGGATTGAACCCCAAGTCAGGCTCCATGCATGGATTTAAAATTCTCTCTCTCTCTCCCTCTCCTTCCCTCTCTTCCTCTCTCTGTGCCCATCTCCCTCTCTCTCCTGCTCTCTCTCTCTAAAATAAAAAACAAACATGTGGCACCATGGCATGTAAGCAAACAAAACATAGAAGAGGGAGCAGTTAGTTCCTGTTCTTATGTGTTTGGGTGGGGTGGGAGGTACAGGCAGAGGATCTCAGTGAGGGTTCACAAAGTGGCTATTTGGGTTAAGTCTTAAAAGAATAAACAAGATTTCACGTAGTGCCCAGCCTCTCTCTTCATTTCATAACCAGTTATTTTTGTAATGGTCTTCATTTGCTAGTTTTCTTTACTAACAACCCATTCAGTCTAACAACCTGCCCAGTCTTCTGCCTTCTACTTTCCCTTCCCACCATTCCACAACACTGTTTCAGGCTAAAGCCACCAAGCAACCAGTTGCCGAAGAGATCCTATGGCCTCTTTCCGTCCTCATCCTTCTTCACAGCTCTGCAGAGCTCTACAGTGTGAATCTGTCTCCTGGACTTTTCCCCCACTTGGGGTCATGGCACTGTTCTCTCCAGTCTTGCAGTCTTGCTGCCCTTTCACAAATTCCTTTTTTGCCCATCTCTTAAATGCTTTTCATTTGGCTTTAGGGGGCGCCTGACTGGCTCAGTCGAAAGAGCATGTAACTCTTTGATCTTGGGGTCATGAGTTCAAGCCCCATGTTGGGTGTAGAGATTATTGGGGGAAAAAAAAAACCTTTAAAAATACATAAAATAAAAGTATTAAATGTTGATGTTCCACAGGGTACAGCCCTGAGTGTTGGTCTCCTCTTCCTCCTTTCTTCACACGCTCTCTGACAGCCTCATCTTCCGTGCCTTCTATTGTCGCCCATGTGTTGAGGACAGCCACCTGGCTGCTTCTCTCCCTGTTCTCTTTAGCCCCTGGTCAGTATTGGAGCTCCAGTCCACTGTTTATTGGTTCCACTCCCACTTCGACTTCCAGATTGGTTAGTATTTTTTGGTTGTAAGTAATAGAAAGCTAACTCAAAGTAGTTTAAGCAGGAAGGAGAAACTAATTATAAAGATGAAAAGGGTGGGTTTTAGAGAATTAAAGACAGGAATGCAACCCGGTCTTAAGGGACCAAAACTAGAAACCAGAAACTGTGGGAAGCTCAGGAAGTGGTGATTCCCCTTCCTGCCATTTTTCTCTGTGCTGCTTTTCCTAGGTCTCTTTGGTAGATGTGGCCATCCCTTTTCATCCAACAGTAGATTATACTCTTCTAGCACACCGATAAATAACAGTTGTCTTTCCGTCCATTTTTAAATTCCTAGGAGAGTAATCCACACTTGTCAGCTGTTGGAGGTGGGATGGAAGGTTCAGCCACATGATACAATTGTAGCTACTAGAAGTCAGAGCAGTTTCCATAAAAAAGATAAAGGCTCCTGGGCTGAGTAAATACCCAATAGAGTATCTAATCTAGGTATCTCAAACTCTGCAAATCCAAAATGGAGCTTCTCCACCTTCCCTTACTTGAACTACTTGTTATATTTCCTGTTTTATTTATGGGTTCACTGAACTTTCCCTAAAACTGTAGTTGCAGTTCCCTTCTCTTCTTGCTTCGTCCAACCCTCCGCTGTACTCAGCCATCTACCTCTGAAATGGCCCCAGACTGTGTTTCCTTCTATTCTTCCTGCCTTGATTTATGCCTTTTTTATGCACATTATTACAGCAGTCCATTAATGGGTTTTTCTGCTTTTAGGCTTGTGCTCTTTAGTGCACCATCCACACTACAGCCAGAGCCATCTTTCTAAAATACTGTCTGGTCGCATCACTCCTGCTTTGAAGCCTTTCTATTCCTGACCTTCTGCCTGGGGTGGGGAGTGAACAATGAAACTCCCCTGAGGATTGTCCCTTGAGCCAGGGTCTCTGTGACATTCCCCGGTGTCATGTAGTGTCCTGAAGTTCACACAGTTCCTGTGAGCGGCTTGCTGTCTCTCATGGCACACAGGCCTTCCCTAAGTCCTTCATTTTGCAGAAGTCTCTGTTCTACCAACTTGTGTCTCCCCAGAGTCCATTCTGCCCAGCCCAGTCCTGCATTAGCCCAACCACGATGTGCCAGTGGATTGCTTAACCAACCTTTGTGTTCTCTACAGGCTCATGAGCGCTCAGAGAGTTCAGAAGTGGCTTTTGTGATGCAGTTGGTGAAGAAGCTGATGATTGTCATTGCCCGCCCAGCTCGGCTCTTGGAATGCCTGGTGAGTGGACTCCAGAGAAGGTTGGGAGGGGGTGGGGCATACAGAGGAAGTATCCTGCTAACAGCAGAACTATGGTAGTACCACCGTCATTTCTGCTGCTGACATCCTTGTTTAAATGTGGTATGCTGGCATTGGGCCCAAATGAGTTCCTGTGAGGAAAATGGCTGGTCCTGAGGGGTATTCGTCTGACCTCCACACACTGAGCAGACCCCAGGTGAGTGGGCTTTGGGCGGTGAGGAGCATAGGCCAGTTCCATTGACACAAGTCGAGTCCACCAGTTCATCATGCAGCAGCACTTAGCACCTGCTCCACGCCACACACTGGAGACACAGACTTAAACACAGCAGAGTCCCTGAGCCTAAGGTACTCCCTCTGTAGTGGAGCTGGTCTTTCAGTGCCTCAGGTAGGAGGCATGGAGATGTAGAAATAATAATTATGATACTGCAAGTAGTGTTGCAACTGAGGGAAGTCCAAAGTGTGACAAGAACATGGGGAAGGAAGGAGGTGCCTTAGTCCTCCTTGGGATGAACGTTTGGTGAAAGCTTCTTAGAGGACACAAAGCTTGGGGGACATGAAGGATGATTATGAGTTTGCCCGGGAAGGGCATTCGATGGAGCACAGGTGAGTGTGAAGAATTGGTGAGGGAGAAACCTGGAGGGTAGGCGGTGAAGCATCACGGAGGGTCAGGATCCCTGCTCCAGAGTTTGGGTTTATCCTGAGGGCCACTTGGAGCCATCAGAAAGTTTAGGTAAGAATGTGATATGGTCAGATTTACTTTTTTTAACCAGCTTTATTAACACATAATTTATATACAATAAAATACATCCTTTTTGATGTATTCAATGAGTTTTAACATATACACACCTGCATAATCACCACTGCAGTTGAGATAGAGAACATTTCTTTCACCTCAAAAAGTTCCCTTGTGCCTTTTGCAGTCAGTCTCTCTCCCATCCCTCACCTCCCACTGCCAGGCAGCCGCTTATCTGCTCTCTTCCACTGTGGATAGGCTTGCCCTTTGTATAGTTTCATGTAGATGAAATTATGTAGTATGTTCTGACTTCTTCCAGCATAATTTTTTTTTGTTTTGTTTTATACATGTTACATGTATCACTAATGGGTTCCTATTTGTTTATGAGTAACATCCCATCAGATTTACTCCTGAGAAAGATTACTGTGGTGGCAACATGGGTGGTGAATTGGAAGAGAGGGCAGGATGACCAGGCAAATAGCCAGAAGCAGCAGTTCGTGTGCAGATAGGAGTGGCCTGAGGAGGCCAGTGGTAGGGGCACAGAGAAGAGGTAGATGGAGGAGCTTTAGGGGTTTAGGAGACAGACACTCTGACCAGGGACTGAGGAAAGAATAAGAAGTTAGAAGGACTTCCAGATCTTGCCTACTAGATTAATCCACGTTTTAAATTCATAGGAGAGTAAGATTACTCTCCTCTGGCAGTGGATGTTTCTCCAAAATATTGAGACCAGAGATGAGGGAAGCCGTGGAAGCTGGACTTGTGGTCAAGCAGAGGGCCTCTTCCTCAAGAACATGAAGTCCATGCTTGGACAGGGCTTGGAGTCAGGCCTGGGTTTGAATGCTGGCTCTCTGTCCCTTCCTGTCTCTCTGACCATGGATAAATCAGTGCATCTATTTGGGCCTTGATTTCCTCACTGAGGTCATAGAGGTGTTAGCCGGGTTTAGTCCAGAGTGTAGCACTTAGTAGGGACTCAGTAAATAGAATCCTCACTGTTCTGTGCTCTGTGCAGACAAGGACTCATGTGCTGTCCACATGGCACTCCGGTCCTAGCACGTAGGAAGTCCTCGGTAAATATCTGAAGGCAGGCCTGCATGTAGTTGTGCGTGTGTGTGTGATAGTACCATCTGGCTGGCAGAAGGCTTTGGACCAGATGAATAGGTTGAGCTATCTTGAAGCCAAAAGCTTTGGTTCTTAGTGTGAGGAAGACAACACATGCTTAGGGTGTCCAGTCTGGAGCTCACCTGGAAGACAACTTTGTCCCCATTCTCATGATCCATGAATCATGATGTTTCTGGGTATTCGGAGGCAGGGGTGTCCCATCACAAAGAGAAAGTCTTCTTGTTCATCTTCCTCCAGGTATGTGCTGTGAAAACCAAAGCCTTCACTTGTAGCCCTCACCACTGACCACCTCTCTCCCCTGGTACAGGAGTTTGACCCTGAAGAGTTCTACCATCTGTTAGAAGCAGCCGAGGGCCATGCCAAAGAGGGACAAGGGATTAAATGTGATATTCCCCGCTACATCGTTAGTCAACTGGGCCTCACACGGGATCCCCTAGAGGGTGAGCATGCTGCCTGGTGGCTGTGAAGAGGCCCCACAGCCAACAAACTCTAACCTCAAGAAAGCCACTTGGAGAAGAGACTTAGATTGGACATGGTCACAACTCAGCATCAGGGGCCTCAGGGCTATCAGAGGAACCGTGTATTCTCTGTCAGAAAACAGCTTCTCCTTCAGAATTGTTCACATCTGCCTGACATTAACCCAATCTGGATTGGCATGAGGCCAGTTGGGGTGGATTTAGAATGTCAAAAGAGGTCAACAACAAAAGACCACAATTACATTTTCAAAAATGGCTCCCTCCTCTGCATGCTTACCTCCTTGTCTGCCACCTTACAAGTTCTCCTGTGTCTTTGATGTGTCCTGACACGGGGCTTCACATTGTGCCCCTTCATGAACCCTGGGCTTCTAAGTCCCAGGTCTGTGCTCATCCTGCTCCTGCCTTCTCTGTTCCCCAACCCCATCCGGCAAAGCAGGATAGGGACCAATAGCCCACCCTTGGGCCCTGTTTTCAGGAATTGTCCTAAATTTGAGTGAAACTTTTTAGAATTTTCCAGGCCTTATGAATGGCACTGGACTTCTAGAAATAGGAGTGGCAGTATTATTTGGCAATTAAGTCCAAAAGCTATGACTCTTCTATGGATAGAGCCACAGGAGTGCATAGATGCAGGAAATATTAATGCCTACTTTGCACGTACCTGTCATGTGATGTGAGTGGACTACTGACATTGCTATGCACACCTTTCTCTTGTGCCCTTGCTTTGCTTCTAGAAATGGCCCAGTTGAGCAGCTATGACAGTCCTGACACTCCAGAGACAGATGATTCAGTTGAGGTAAAGAGCTTGAGCTTCTGCCCCAATCACAGAGACTGGGCCCTGTGAAGCAAAGGCCCGTGAGTCCTCTGTGAGAGAATATCTAAAAGGAGGGTTGGAGGAGTGGGTGGTTGTGCATACTGTCTCAGAAGTCATTCAGCTCCTGACTGAGGAAGAATGGGCTGGGGCCGCAGCAGGACTAAGAGCTGAGCTGATCCTGGGGCTCAGCTTCCCCAGGCACGTGGGCTCTGAGAAGCATGCCTGCCTTCTGCCTTTGCTCTTGTCTTCCAGGGCCGTGGGGCATCTCTGACTAAAAAGACACCCTCTGAAGAGGACTTTGAGACCATTAAGCTCATCAGCAATGGCGCCTATGGGTAAAGGCAGAGGGGAGGGTGTAGCCAGGACTGGAGCTAAGTCAGCCCTTGGACTCTTCCTTCTAGAAGTATATGATACCCAATTCTCCGGGCAGCAGATGCCTCAGGATAGACCCTCTCCCTCTCCAAAGCCAGGAGTCCAGGAGAGACAAGAGTTGATTTTCCTCTGACATGTGGGCATTGTTCCTTTCCCAGACAAGGTCCCCACCTCTCTTGGTAGCACTCCTCCTGTAGTGAGCTCTGGGGAAGTCTGAGCTGTGTCCTCAGGACTTGGTGTTATTGGGAAATTGAAGAGCTCTATGGGCAGGGGGCCCACATCCTTTTCATCGATAAGCTCACCCCTGCTCCTTTTTTCTGTGCATTTACAAGGTGTGATAGGAGGCATTTTGGACACCCCAGCTCTGGGTGGTGGGGAGCACGGCCCAGGTTGCTGAGGGCCCATGGGGGTTGGGCCGGGCTGTGTTTCCCAGGGCTGTATTCCTGGTGCGGCATAAGTCCACTCGGCAGCGCTTTGCCATGAAGAAGGTCAACAAGCAGAACTTGATCCTACGGAACCAGATCCAGCAGGCCTTCGTGGAGCGTGACATACTGACTTTTGCCGAGAACCCCTTTGTCGTCAGCATGTTCTGCTCCTTTGAGACCAAGCGCCACCTGTGCATGGTGATGGAGTATGTGGAAGGTACTGGGGGAAGGGTGACCTGGCATGGAAGCCAAGGCACAACATGAGGCTTAGCCCTGAGCTAAGACCAACAGCTTTGAATAGGGGTGAAGTTTCAGAGCCCAGCTTCCCAATCTCTCTTTGGCATTGGTTTCTGCCTTGGGATCTCAGAGACCATTTGGCCATGGTGGGCACAAATCTCCCTGCCCCTCATAGGGAGAGGCTTCTGGAGCAGTAGCTGCCATGCGGCTCCCCATATCAGGTGCAAAGAGAGGCATTCTGGGACAAGATGTATCAGCCCAATAGCTGTAGAATCCTGCACCTCAAAGCCTGGACGGTCTCTACTGCTGGTGTCAGGCAGGAACAAAGGAGGTAGCAGAGCCACATAGCCCAAGGTTACGTGCTGGGAGGACTGTATCTGGACCCTCAGAAGAAAGGAATGCCATTGGCCTGGCTGATGGCTTGTGAAGGGATCACCCCTTGAGAACACAAAATGTTCTGGGGATGGAATAAAAGAGCATCATGGGGCATATGGGGGAGAGAGAGCAGTTTACTGCCAGTGGCCTTCCCACTTCCCTTCTCGCTGCTGTGTACAACTGCCAAAGATATTTTGCCTAAGGCTTGAAGTTGAAACACAAAACTCCCCTTTTAATTCAGGGTACATGCTGAGAGTTTATGGTGTTATTTTACTGGAAAACCAGAGGATAGTTGTCAGGAAGAAAATAAGTGAACAAATACTGAAGTCTCGGTCAGATGTGTTTATAATATACAGGACTCATACCCTAAAATAACGCAGCTGCATCCCTGCAAATCCACTCACAAGTACGGAAGCCTGGGTTCCTACCCTCTCTGGCCTGAACAGTGGCCCTGACAGCCATTGGCAGATTCACCATGCTGCCTACTTGTCTCCACACTCTGTCTGCCCCCATACCAGCGTTGGAAGGGCTAGATTCACAGTCTCTAGCACCAGGCTATTCTGTGAGGCTGTCTCCTCTGGGACCTCAGAGACTATAAAGCCTAAGACCATAGGGAACTGGATCCTTCCTTCATGGTAGCCTGGGCTTGTTGCAGGAGGAGACTGTGCTACTCTGCTGAAGAACATCGGGGCCCTGCCTGTGGACATGGTGCGTCTGTACTTCGCAGAAACCGTGCTAGCCCTGGAGTACTTACACAACTATGGCATCGTGCACCGTGACCTCAAGCCTGACAAGTATGCCCACATTCTTGGTTCCTTGTCCAGGGTCTCTCTTGGATCTCTAAATAGATGGAGGCAGACACAGCATGTTTGAATCTATCCTAGAATGGATGCTAGGAAATAGTGCTCTTGAGGGTGTCCGTCTAGGCCTAGTACTCTAGCTCCTGACCACCCCAGATGCAAAGACCATTGCCAGTAAGTCTGGCAGGCACATAAGACTTCGGTGACATGTAAGAATCACTGAGAAGCTCCACTAAAGAAACCAAGCAGGAACGAAAGAATCGGCACATCTAGTAGATGGATAAACAAGTGTTCTAACATTTACTGGCCTCTCTGGGCCAAGCGCTATAATCTGGACTGTAAAATAGTCCCTGGCCTATAGAACATAAGTTTAGTATGGGAACAGAAATATCTGAGTATAGGCTGCTTCTCGGAAGGCATAAGTCAGATGGAAAAGGTGAGAGGAGCTTTCTAAAGCCAGGAAACAGGATTTGCAAAGGCACCCACCCAGGTGTGAGAGAATGAGACCTAGGAACTACAGTATGTGGAAATGGAGATCGTTAATTGGTCAGAGTAGTAAGAGAGAAGGCTGGAGAGATAGGCAGGGATTAGATCATCAGGGGTCTTTTTGTTAGGTTTGGGTTTTATTTTAAAGGGTTGGAGGCACCTGGGTGACTCAGTTGGTTAAGTGTCCAACTTCAGCTCAGGTCACAATCTCACAATTCATGAGTTGGAACCCCATGTCGGGCTCTGTGCTGACAGCTCAGAGCCTTGGAGCCTGCTTCAGATTCTGTGTCTCCTACTCTCTTTCTGCCCCTCCCCATTCACTCTCTGTCTCTCCCTCTGTCTCTCTCAAAAATAAACATATAAAATAAAATAAAATAAAATAAAATAAAATAAAATAAAATAAAATAATAAAATAAAATAAAATAAAATAAAATAAAATAAAATAAAATAAAATAAAATATAAAAAAATAAAGGGTCCTAACAAGTTTTCAAAGGGCCTGTTAGCCAAAGGTATGATAGAATGACAGATTTTAGTTTAGGTTTAGAGTCCACTGTGCAGTGGAAAAGGTGGTGAGGCTGTTGCAGCAGATCAGGCCCAAAACAACCACACCTGCAAGATGCAGAAGAGAGGGGATAGTGTTAAGAAGTAGAAAGGAAACCAAAAGGTTGGGGTGGGTGGTGGAAGAGAAGCAGGGGAGCAGGAGTCTGGGATGTCATCCAGACTTCTAGCTCAGGACTAATGCATGGGGAATAGCCTCTTTTGTGAAAAATGGCTTTGACACTAGACAGACCTGAGTTCAAATGACCCGTTGTTAACTCTGTGAGTTTGGGTCTTTTCATTAAACCTCTCTGAACCTCATGTTCCTCCTCTTAAAAAATTGGGGATAATTTTTTAATTATTTTATTAATTATTAATTAATTGTTTATTCATTATCAATTAATCAACTGTTTTTAATTAATAAATTATTTATTTAATTTATTTTTTAATTATTAATACTGGTCTTTGTTGCATTAGTTACTGTGTAAGACCTTTTGGGAGCCAGGATATTTTTATAAGTAATAAACTACTTGTAACAGAACTCAGAGATAACAAAAATCATTTTCTGAGAAGACCACTTAGGCAGTGTGACTCTGTTTTGGACAGGTTGAGTTCATGGTGTCCATAAGACATCTGGGCAGTTAGTAGTCATGAAGCTCATAAAAGAAGTCAGATGCTGATTTGGGAATCAGAATAAAGGGGTGGCAGGGTGAAGCCTTTGTCATGAAATGAAATGGTCCCAGCAGAGTATGTAATGGGAGAACAGAGAGACCATTCTCTGTGAGATCTTATTTCTGGTTTCTCCCAATCAACCCTCCTTTATTTTATTATTTTTTTTTTTTTAATTTTTTTTTTTCAACATTTATTTATTTTTGGGACAGAGAGAGACAGAGCATGAATGGGGGAGGGGCAGAGAGAGAGTCAATCAACCCTCCTTTAAAACCAGCTGTGGAGAGGTGCCTGGGTGGTGAGGTGAGTTAAGTGACCAACTCTTGATCTTGGCTCAGGTCATGATCTCACAGTTCATGAGTTCAAGCCCCGGCATCAGGCTCTGCGCCGACAGAGCAAAACCTGCTCGGGATTCTGTCTCTCCCTCTCTCTGCCCCTCGTCTCTCCTTCTCTCTGCCCCTCCCCTGCTTGTTCTCTCTCTGTCTCTCTGTCTCTCTCTCTGTCTCTCTCTGTCTCTCTCTCTCTCTCAAAATAAATAAGCTTTAAAAAATTTTAAAACCAGCTGTGCACATGGAGCAAGATGATTCACCCCTTTCGCCTCTCCCTGAGTCTGGGTATCGTGAGACACCCAGTGAGAAAAGAGGGCTGGGTATGGCTAGAGCCTTGGGATGCGGCTGATCTTTCTGTGGAAGAAAGTCAGTCCATCAGCTGGCTGGTACCTGCCCCCAGCATAGAATACAGTTGAGGGGAGTAAACATTAATGAGTTGGGGGAATGGGCAAAAGGCAGGTTAGTTCTTGTGCAGAATGTAGTACTCACAAAGCCAGAGATTTTTTTTTTTTTCATAGGGGCCGGTCTCCTTGATGAAGCTACCCTGCTTATATCCCACAGGAACCCTGTGGAAGCCTGACTGGGAAATTTTGGCATATAAAAAATCAGCACTCTTAGAAAACTAGGAAATAACCCTATACTTTTGTTTCTCTGGTTTCCCAGCCTCCTGATTACATCCATGGGGCACATCAAGCTTACTGACTTTGGCCTTTCTAAAATTGGCCTCATGAGCCTGACAACAAACTTGTATGAGGGCCACATTGAAAAGGATGCCCGGGAGTTCCTGGACAAGCAGGTACAGAAGGATAGTTGAGACCTTGGGAGTTGAGTTCCAGACTTCAGAATAAGGGTAGGGGGCAATATACTTAGCTAGATATTAAGACTGGGAGCTCGTATCTTTTCCACCTTTTGGTTCCACGAGGTATTGAGGTAGGTAGCACATTTGGAAAATAGGGTGGGCCACAAGAATCATATGGATATAAAATCCAAAGTCATCTTCCTCAGGGTTTGGAGAAAATAGGTCGTATAACCATTGTTACTCTCAGAGACTAACCTGAGATTTGTCCTGAACCTCCTATAGCCTTGGTCAAGGGCAAGGCTCTTCTGGAGCCTGTTCTTGGAACACTGCTCCAAGTCTCCACTGGATTATGGTCCAGCTTCTTGAGAGTAGCCTCTGGATGTTCCTTGATTTGACAGTTCAGGTTGTGACTATTTGCAAGTCCCTGTAGTAGTCATGTGACTAACTATAGGGTCTGTCCTTTGAGAGGCTGGAGGGCAGAGGCCAGTTATGGGAACAAGATGCCAGAAAGAGTTGTTAAGGGCTCAGGGAGTGGTTGTTCCAGGCTAGAAGTGTATGTTTTGGTTAGTTAGGAAGTATGTAAATTCACTCCACCAACAGTTCCAAATCCGATACCCTGGGTTCCTATTGATCTTGTTCTTTAACCAAAGTAAGCCAAGTCTTCCTTCAGAGACTTTCTTCTCCAGAGGTGGGAACATCCCCACTTCTTCAGCCATTATGCCAATGAGCTACCTCAGGATGCTGAGCCAGCCTGGCTTCTCTGTGCCCAGGTATGCGGGACCCCGGAGTACATTGCGCCTGAGGTGATCCTGCGTCAGGGCTATGGGAAGCCAGTGGACTGGTGGGCCATGGGCATAATCCTGTATGAGTTCCTGGTGGGTTGCGTCCCTTTCTTTGGAGATACTCCGGAGGAGCTCTTTGGGCAAGTGATCAGTGGTAGGTACCATCACCCTGGCATACTGGGGAGACAGAGTCTGGATCCACAAATATGATTTACACATGCACCTGTGGGGCTTATGAGTTCTTGTTCTGAATTTGTGTGTATGTGTAGTATGTTTGCCTCTTAGATGCGAATGTGTGTGGGTACATGTGCACTGTGTGTGTCATGTGGGGCTTGTTCCATTTGTGTTCATGTATCCCCCATATGCCTGTGTTGTGTATGTGTGAGTATACTAGTGTCTGAAGTGTAAAGGCAGGGTGAGCTGGAGCTTCAGGACAGGGGAAGTCCTGGATCAAGAGCAAGCTTCGGGCTAGGGTATGTGCGACCCCCTAGGAGGGCAGGAACCTATAGAACTTAAGGAGTTGGGTCCTGGGCAAGGCTTTCAGTGGCTCTGGGCTGGGCCCGTTATGCCTCCCTACCCATGTCTTACCATAGAACCCTCTTCTTTATCTCCCCACTCTGCCTGCCTGCAACCTCTGAGACCCTTCTCTAAACCACTCCTTCCCTCTTACCCCCAACTCTTCAGATGAGATTGTGTGGCCTGAGGGGGAGGATGCACTGCCGCCAGATGCCCAGGACCTCACCTCTAAACTGCTCCACCAGAACCCTCTGGAGAGATTGGGTGCAGGTAGGACAGGCCCCACTGACCTTTCTCACAACTTGGAAGAGGGAAGAGGGAGGTTGAGTCCATGCAACCGGGAAGCTCAGGCTTCAGATATGGGCAGCGCATCTGATCCTGAGACTGCCCTGCTCCTGTGAGCACAAGGAGAAAGGTGCCATAGCCGAGGCATTCAGGACTGGCCTCTTGAGGTCTGGGTTCTCACTGGACTTGCTGGCCTGGACTCCACACAGCTCATCCTGCGCCTCGCCCACACCCTCCCTGTCCACAGGCAGTGCTTCTGAGGTGAAGCAGCATCCGTTCTTTACTGGTCTGGACTGGACAGGACTTCTTCGCCAGAAGGCTGAATTTATTCCTCAACTGGAGTCAGAGGATGATACCAGCTACTTTGACAGTAAGGCCACTGGTGGGATGGGGAGAAGTGGGGATCCTACCTGTTTGCCCAGAAACACCTGTGCACCCTCCACTTGGTACTGGGAGTCACTTCTCCAGCCCTCTGAGGTCTGATAAAGGTCAAAAGGAGGCACCACCCAGGGCCTCTAAAGGGAACTGTCCTGTGTGTCTGACCCAGCCCGCTCTGAGCGCTACCACCACGTGGACTCAGAGGATGAGGAAGAAGTGAGTGAGGATGGCTGCCTGGAGATCCGCCAGTTCTCATCGTGCTCTCCAAGGTTCAGCAAGGTACGATGGAGCAGGCCCAGGCTGGGGCGGACTGGGAGAAGAGGACCTGTCAAGGAATATGCCTGGGGCAGGTTGGGGGGAGCATGTGACGGGGCTACCCCTAGGAAAAGAGGAAGAAGGGGCCCGGCCTGCATATGACAGATATCGCAAGAACCACTCCAGGCCCTGACGTCAGAGATGCCAGGGGTGAGGCCCAGTCAGGCCAGTGGAATAGCCGCTTCCTCGAATTGTTCATCTGGTATGGAGGAGGGAAGGGGAAAACTGGTTCCAATTCCTGGGTTTCAGGTGCCAAGGATACTTTTGGGAGGTGTGGGTGTTGGGGCCTGTCCCTGGCACAGACTCTGTGCCCACAGGTGTACAGTAGCATGGAGCGGCTGTCCCTGCTTGAGGAGCGCCAGGCACCACCCCCCACCAAGCGCAGCCTGAGTGAGGAGAAGGACGACCGCTCTGATGGCCTGGCAGGGCTGAAGGGCCGAGACCGGAGCTGGGTGATTGGCTCCCCTGAGATGTGAGCACCCAGAATCCACCTAGGGTGGGCAGCATAGCCATCCATTAGTTGTTACAGATCATGGGCGAGATTCAGATGCTGGGGGGCAGTGCTGGTGGCAGTGAGGGGGTATCCCAGGGATGGCTGCTGAAGGGAATGTCAGAGGAAAAAAGTTCTATGACTTACAACTCTTGTGAGCCCCTCAGGAAGCCTGAGCTGGAGGAAGGAGACCACCTGCCTGTCTCACCCTGGGCCTTGTGTCTCACAGATTGCGGAAGAGGCTGTCAGTGTCAGAGTCATCCCACACGGAGAGCGACTCAAGCCCTCCACTGACAGTGCGACGCCGCTGCTCAGGTCTCCTGGATGCTCCTCACTTCCCTGAGGGCCCTGAGGAGGCTAGCAGCACCCCCAGGAGGCAGCAGCTGGAGGGTACATGGCTTCTGACACCCCCATCTGGAGAAGGGGTATCTGGGCCTGTCCCTGAACGGCCAGTAGAGCGGCGACTGAAGCTAGATGAGGAGCCTGTTGGCCAGAGCTGCAGCTCCAGTCCAGGTGTGGCCCAGCAGGTGGCCAGGAGGCCTGGAATGGAGGACGCTGCAGGCAGGCAGGGGGGTGAGGCTCCACTGCATTGCAGGTTTCAGTGCTCACTTGGGCCCACAGCTCTGGAGACTCGAGGAGGCCGTGGGACCCCACAGCTGACTGAGGGAGCCACAGCCAAGGCCATCAGTGACCTGGCGGTACGCAGGGCCCGCCACCGACTGCTCTCCGGGGACTCAGCAGAAAAGCGCACCACTCGCCCCATCAACAAAGTGATCAAGTCCGCCTCAGCCACAACCCTGTCCCTCCTCATTCCTACAGGTAAGCCCCCCCAGGGAACTAGGATAAAACTCACAGGAAGGGCCCTAGAATCTCTGTGGGCCTTTGGCAGGGTCTGCACATGGCAGGTATCTGAGAGACTGTGTGTCACTGCTGCCTCCTTGTTAGGAGATGAGAGGTCTCTAAAAGTGTGCATTGGTGTCAGGTTGTGTGTGCATATGCCACAAGGCGAGATGGCACTATGTAATGAGTGCAGGCTCTGAGGCAGAGAGCTTACATTCAGACCCTGGCTCCTGACCTTGACAAAGTTGCTTAACCTCTCTGAGTTTCAAGTTCCTCATCAAAAATCGTAGAACTTACTAGTGGTAGCTCGTAGGGTAATTGGGACGTATGAATACGTACAGAGAGCGTATATGGCCCCTGATGGATACAAGTATGTATTCAGTAAGTGCTAGCTGCCATCACCTCCTGGGCCAAGGGGGGTGGTTTGGGCATGTGAGGGGCTTTGCTGCTCTTGAGTCTGTGGTGAAGACATCCCTGGGCTTAGTCTCTGCCTGTGACTATAGCTGTGAGGCATCAGCAGCCTAGCCTAGATGGAGCTGGGCTGGAAGTATGGCCAGGCCAGGGTCCTCTGACCTGCTCAGTCCTGTCTTTCCTTCTCCAGAACACACCTGCTCTCCATTGGCCAGCCCCATGTCCCCACATTCCCAGTCATCCAACCCATCATCCAGGGACTCTTCTCCAAGCAGGGACTTTTTGCCAGCCCTCAGCAGCTCGAGGCCTCCCATCGTCATCCACCGAGCTGGCAAGAAGTATGGCTTCACCTTGCGCGCCATCCGTGTCTACATGGGTGACTCAGACGTCTACACTGTGCACCACATGGTGTGGGTATGTCTGGCCATCCAGACCTGTTGTCTCCCAGTTTTGTCATTGTTCTGCCTTCCCCCTATCAGGGCCTGTCTGTCCCTGCTTCTTTCCCTGCCTAAACTATCCTCAGGGTATAAAGTGGGGGTGGGGAACAGCAGAACCAGGCCCCACACTTTACACTCAGGCTCCAGGCTGAGGACTGTTATCTCCCTGGGGCAGCACGTGGAGGATGGAGGTCCAGCTAGTGAGGCAGGGCTTCGTCAGGGTGACCTCATCACTCATGTCAACGGGGAGCCTGTGCATGGACTGGTGCACACAGAAGTGGTGGAGCTGATTCTGAAGGTTAGTGCTGGGTATGCTACCTGACGTGGTCGGTCCCCCAGTGACCCTGCCTTATAAGTCTATGACTTACTACGGGGAATTGGGAGAGTTGGGTGCACACACCCATGGCACTGAGGACAGACGCACCCATAGCAGTGGGCTTTTGCTGGAAAGCAGCGTTCTCACTGACCAAGGCCCAGGGATCCTTCTGAGCCATGGATAGGACTGAAGAACAAGACAAATGAGCCTCTTCTCCACTTTCCCAACCCTAAACTGTCCAGGCTCCAGTTGGAGCCATTTCCTAATCTGTGAAGTGGGAAGACAGGCCTATGGTTCACACCTGTCAATGTAGGGACAAAAGCTAGAGCTGTGGGGTAGCCATGCCTGAGGGTGAGGGTAGGAGCAAAAATATGTTCCCTGCCTTAGCCTGGGTTCACGCTCTGTTCCCCAGAGTGGAAACAAGGTGTCTATTTCAACAACGCCCTTGGAGAACACATCCATTAAAGTGGGGCCAGCTCGGAAGGGCAGCTATAAGGCCAAGATGGCCCGAAGGAGTAAGCGGAGCCGGGGCAAAGATGGGCAAGAAAGGTGAGCATGACTGAGCCACCTGGGTGCTTGTGTGTGCTCGGAGCCCTGGCTATTGGGCCCAGTATATGCTATGCCTCGTGCACCAACTCACACAGCCCTTGACTCTTGTCTCTGCAGCAAAAAAAGGAGCTCCCTGTTCCGGAAGATCACCAAGCAGGCATCCCTGTTGCACACCAGCCGTAGCCTTTCCTCCCTTAACCGCTCCTTATCATCAGGGGAGAGTGGGCCAGGCTCTCCTACACACAGCCACAGCCTTTCCCCCCGATCTCCCACTCAGGGCTACCGGGTGACCCCTGATGCTCTGCATTCAGGTATGAAGTGCTCCCTGCACATCACAGAGACAGCCCCTGGGAGGTAGGAAAGAGCCTATAGGCCCTCTGTGCTTCTCTGCGGCCCCACTCTGAAACTCCTTCACCCTACCCCCTGAAAGACTCAGCAGTCCTAGTGAGGAGGTGACAGGGGTGGAGAGTGACTTTATTTCTGTAGCCTGGGCTCTGGTTCACTGGCTAGGGTCACCTTGATGATCCTGGGACATTCTAGGGCTAGCCCTGCCTTGCCCCTCAGTCACTTCTATCAACTAACATTGTTCTGCCTTTGTGTGTCTGTCTGTGTGTGCAAAGTGGGAGGAAATTCATCACAGAGCAGCTCCCCCAGCTCCAGCGTGCCCAGTTCTCCAGCCGGCTCTGGGCACACACGACCCAGCTCCCTGCACGGCCTGGCACCCAAGCTCCAGCGCCAGTACCGCTCTCCGCGGCGCAAGTCGGCCGGCAGCATCCCTCTGTCACCGCTGGCCCATACCCCTTCCCCACCGCCAGCAGCTTCACCCCAGCGCTCCCCATCACCCCTTTCTGGACATGGAGCCCAGGCCTTCCCCACCAAGCTTCACTTGTCGCCTCCTCTGGGCAGGCAGCTCTCACGACCCAAGAGTGCAGAGCCGCCCCGCTCACCACTACTTAAGAGGGTACAGTCAGCTGAGAAACTGGCAGCTGCGCTTGCTGCTTCCGAGAAGAAGCTAGCCACTTCTCGGAAGCATAGCCTTGACCTGCCCCACCCCGAGCTAAAGAAGGAACTGCCGCCCAGGGAAGTCAGCCCTCTAGAGGTGGTTGGGACCAGGAGTGTGCTGTCTGGGAAAGGGTCACTGCCAGGGAAGGGGGTGCTGCAGCCTTCTCCCTCATGGGCCCTAGGCGCTCTCCGACAGGACCGGGCTGAACGGCGGGAGTCGCTGCAGAAGCAGGAAGCCATCCGTGAGGTTGACTCTTCAGAGGATGACGCCGAGGAGGGGCCGGAGAACAGCCAAGGTGTACAGGAACCGAGCTTGGCACCAAGCCCAGAAGTGGGCCGGGACCCACCCCTCAGAGGAGCAGGAGAGGGTGAGGAAGAGGATGCCTTCTTGTCTAGGGACCCCAAGAGCCAGGGCTCAGCGGCCCCAGGCCTGTTGACAGAGATCACACTGAAGGATCCCGGAATGGAAGGCCCTAGTGTCCCCCAGAGGAGGCTTGGGATCCCACAAGCCTTTGAGGAGGCTGCCATCTCCTCATCACCGGCCCCCAGCCTAGGTAAGGCTGGACCCACAGACCCTATCCCTCCTGAAGGCTGCTGGAAGGCCCAGCACTTCCATACCCAGGCACTAACAGCACTTTGTCCTAGCTCTTCAGGACTTCTCCCTACCAGTCCCTCTGCTGTCGCCTCGACCTCTGGAGAGCCAGGCCCATGGGCCTGGAAATTTCTTATTGAGGGTCCAGACAGGGCATCCCCAAGCAGAAAGGCAACAATGGAAGGTGGGATGGCCAGCTCCCAGGATTTGGAAACCATAACTCCAGTCCACTCAGAGAACCTGTCTCCCAGACAGGAGGTGAAGTCATGGCCACCTGGTGCCCCTGGGCCGGTCCATCCACCTTGTGAGTTTCCCCGCCAAACCTGGCTGTGGGAGCCCGAATGTGCACAAATAGAGAAAGAGGAGCCAGCCCTGGGCATCACCAAAGTGCCTGATGCCTCAGGTGATAGGAAGCAGGACATTCCACGCAGAAGCTGCCCTCTCACCCAGGAGCCTGGGCCCAGCCTGCTCCGGAGAGGCCGAGACCCAGCAGGCCCTCAAAAGCATCAGGACTTGGCATTGGTGCCTGATGAGCTTTTAAAGCAAACCTAACAGTCGTTTGCCATTTCTTGCACTCAGATCTGTGTAATACATGCTCTTGGAAACCATCTTTGTCTTGTTTCTTTCAGTCAACACAAATGTAACTCAAGGTCTTTGTTACTGCTGAGAATAGAGCGGTGAATAACACACTTTTCCCCTGTCAGGGGAGGATTGCCTAAGCCCAATGTGGCTTCTCAGAGACTGCGACGTCTGAGCTCCAACCTCCAGGACAGATGATAGTAGTTTGCTGGGTTAGAAGACTGGGGCCGGGCCCCGGCATTAGTCTGAGTATCCAAGCAAAAAGTACAGCACTTACCATATACTTGGTATATTCAAGAAACAGAAAACAAAGTGGAAATGGGTCTAGTGAGTTTGGCAAGGGCCATATTTAATGATCTTCCAAGAGCTTAGACTTTCTGTAAGTGATTGGGAGTTATAGAAGACCCCTTAGCAACTAATATTCTGGCTTTATAGAGGAGGGAACTTGGGTTTTCAGATATTAACATAGCTTGGGCACAATTACAATTAGAACCTAGGTCTTTCCTGACTCCACAACCCATATTTATCTCCTAACTTGGAGTGTTTCATGGCCAAACGATGAGGTAGAAGGAGGTGAAGAGTTAAACGTGGGATATATTTGAGGTACTTGAGGGACATTCAGAAGGTAACTGGATGCATGGGCCTGGAACTCAGTAGGAAAATCTGGATTGAAGATAGAAATTTGAGAGCCATCAATGTATCAATAGTGATACATTGAGGAACACTAGCATTTAAGGCAAATAAAGAGGACTTAGAAACAGCAGCAAGAAGAGAATCCTAAAATCCAAGAGAGGGAAGAGTTTTGAAATGAAGGGAGAAATGACTTGTTAAAACACTGAAAGCCCATTTGAGGTGAAAATACAGAGATGCCTTAATGTCTGTAGCCAGTAAGCCCTTCCTGGGCTTTTGTCAGATGGGCCTTAGCAACAGAAGTAGACGTTACCAAGGTGGATGGCCCCCAGTGAATGGGACTGCATTGGCGGGTGGGTGAGCAGGTGGTGTGGGAGGGGAGAGGACATCTATGGGGCCATTGTGTTGGAGGAGTCAGGAGATGGCATCACAGGAGCAGAAAGTAAGGCTGTGGTGGAGTACCTCCATGGTGATGGAGGACTTTTCAAACTGTGGCCTTGCACTAATTCTCCCATAATCCAATGCCCAGGTTGGAAGGAGAGGCGTCCAGAGGACTGGAGACAGGAAAATGCCTCAGGGCCACTGGCTGGGTGCCTCCTGCACCCTTCAACTCATTGTCACCTTGCATGGAGAAGGCTGTGGCCGCCAGAGGGCGTACCCTGCCTGTGGCGCCAGAGTCCACAAGTAGATGTCTGGCCCCTCAGCCTTCAGTCCCTTCTTGAACTCACTTCCTCTTTCCTTCAGTCATTCATTGGCAGCAGACCCTCAGCCAGCCTGTACTGGACACTGAGAACACAGGTAACTGGTTGCCTGGGGGAGCCTCCCATGTAGATCAGGATCTGGTTAGAAGCACCGTAATACCACAGGTGAAGGAGGTGGGGGCAAGCACATCTTGCAACAGTTTGTGGGAGGGAGGAACTACCTCTCTTAGGTTAGAAGTGGGGGGTGATTGAGGAAAGAGTAGGCACAGAGATGCTAAGCATCCTGTAATGCACAAGGCAGCTGTCTCAAGTGCCAGTGGTGTTCTCTTTGAGAAACATCACTAGATTAGCCTGAGGGGAGGGGTTTCTGAAAGACAACTGCACAAAAGTGTTATAATCACATTTATGTTTTAGAATATCACTGGCTTCAGTATATAAGGAAGGCTCTAGTGGAATAAGCAGACCAGAGAGAAAATGATGTAGTGATCCATTATGGTGGTCTGAAATACTAGGAAAACCTTGATGGAAAGTGTAGTAGCTGGACACAGATTTGACAACTACCAGCAAATAGTTGGTAAAGCCATAGGAATAGATGGGGATTGTATAAAGAATAGTTGCAGAAGGAAGAAAACCCAAGACATTGGGCCTATCTGAAGGGAAGGGGTCAGGGAAGAATAACTGAAGTGGGGGATGAGATCCTGAACGTGGGAGAAACCAGACCATTTTAGGAATTCTGTGGTTTACCCTTAGAGCAATTGAAAATTAATGGTTTGGGTGCCTGGGTGGCGCAGTCGGTTAAGCGTCCGACTTCAGCCAGGTCACGATCTCACGGTCCGTGAGTTCGAGCCCCGTGTCGGGCTCTGGGCTGATGGCTCGGAGCCTGGAGCCTGTTTCCGATTCTGTGTCTCCCTCTCTCTGCCCCTCCCCCGTTCATGCTCTGTCTCTCTCTGTCCCAAAAATAATAAATAAACGTTAAAAAAAAAAAAACTTAAAAAAAAAAAAGAAAATTAATGGTTTTACACAGGTTCAGATTTGTATTTTGAAAAGCTAACTCTGAAACATTAAAAAGGCGGGGGCGGGGGGGGATGGGGGGGATGGCCCCTAGGTGGCTCAGTTAAGCTTCGGACTTTGGCTCAGGTCATGATCTCATGGTTCGTGAGTTAAAGCTCTGCATTGGGCTCTGTGCTGACAGCTTGGAACCTGGAGCCTGCTTCAGATTCTCCCTCTCTCTCTGCCCACCCCCCCCCCGATTTGCACTCTGTCTCTCTCTCTCTCTGTCAAAAGTAAACATTAAAGAAAATTTTTTTAAAAGAAAGAAAAGCTAACTCTGGTTGTTATGAGAATATATCTGAGGGGGGCAAGGATGGAAGAAGGGAGGCCTTTGCAGTATTAAGGTTAGAGTGAAGCAATGTAGTTGGGGAGAAGTGAAGTCTTTGACATTTAGAAAGTAAAACTGATATGGGTTGGTGATGTTTTGTGTAGACAAGAAACAGGAAGGCCTTGTGGATGACTGCTGCATTTCTGGCTTACATAACCAGATGAATTTTATATTTCCACCCCGAAATGTGAAACAGTAGAAGAGAACCTGGGCTAAGTGGTGACCCTGCATGTGGTATGCTGTGAGGTGCCTCCCAATAGAGGACTGAGCAGGAGAAACAAAGATTTAATTGGCCTAAAGATGGTAGATGAAATCATGGACGTGGATAAAACTGCCAAGGAAAAAGACATCAGTGAGAAGGCAGCCAGAGGAGTCTGAAGAATTAAAAGGAACAGAGATGTAGGAGGAAAACCAGATGCTGAGTCGTCATGGAGTCCAGGGGAGAGTTTTTCATGGCAAGTAGTCAATGATGATGGTTATTGAAGACCTCAAGGAAAGCAGCTTCAGCTGGTGATGGAACCTGAACTGAGATGGTGGAGGAGAGGAAATAAAGACAGATTTAGACAGTTTTTATAAAAAAGTTTGGCTTTGAAGGGGGGCAAAGAGATGAAGGGATGTAGGATTCAGTAGAAGTCAGGAAGTGGACTGAGACACACCCAACCATGTTTCAATGTCAACAGATGACCCAGTCGAGAGAAAACAACAGTGAAAGAATTGATAACTGATCATGGGGGATTCCTGAGGAGGAGGGAGAAAATAGATACAAAAATACATGTGGAAAGGTTAGCTTTTAGTTGGAGGAGGGCCAGCTTTTGTAATTTAACAGGTGAGAGGCAGAGCAGTCATGTGGACATAGGTTTTAGGTTTGGTGGTAGGAAAGGGAATTCATAGCCAAGCATAGGTTTTCTCTGGAAACAAAGTTTGCAGTCCCTGTGGGACACTCAAGGCCCCAGTGGAGATATCCAGACAGCAGGTGAAGTTCAGAAGACAGGACTAGGCTGGAGACAGTAATTTGAGTGTCCTATACAGAGAGTGGGAACAACTCAGGATCTGGGAAGATCCTCTATCAGTTCCTAGCATATGGGGAGAAAGGGCATAGGCAAGATCATTTAGGGCAATGGACTACCCACTACCCAATCTGATTTGTAATTCACTACACACCTGGGTGGGGCCTGAGAGACTGCATGAAAACTGCAATGTCCTTTGCAAAGAGGTGGTCACATTTTGTTAATTATGTCACTAACATAGAGAAACCTTAACAAAGTGCTGTGGCAGGAGGGTGACAAGGGCCTTGGGCAACAAACATTTACCCCCAGAATAGACTCTCGAAACACTTTTATTTCCGGGTAGAAAGGTGTGATGAGAATCTGTAAGCTGGACTTTTTAGTAGTTAGGAATGGGGCGAGAAGGAAACAGCTCTCAGATTTAACTTTCTCGGGGTTGGTTTCTGAGTGTCCCGGTGTCCTGTGCTGGATGGAGATGTTGGCATCATGCCTGTTAGGGGCAACTTCCTCTTCTTGTTCAGGGGAGGAGGAGCGCCTTTCGTGGCCCCAGTTCAGCCCCAGGACCAATCTTTTGGTGCTCATGACAGAGAAGATTTGGGAGTTTCAGGGCTTTCGACACCCTAATCCTCTGCTTGCCTCCCACCCCTAGGCCACCCTTTCATAGCATGAGGACAAAAGGTGCTTTATTGCAATGTTTTTATTGCATTACTGGAGCAAGTTGGCCAGACTGTTCCCTCTTGGGGAAGATAAACAAAAGACTGAAAAGTATCTCCCCCATCACCTCCCCCCCACCCTCCCCCACAACTGCACAGCAATGTCTGAACACATCTGGTGACAAGAACAATTTGCAAAAGTGGTCTAGGAACTACATTATGAACTGTCCCAACACAAGACATACAGTTGGCTTCTTTGTGAATCAGATATTTTTACATAAACTACATGGTTGGGATTTTTTTTTTTTGTTTTTGTTTTTGTTTTTTTGTTTTTTTTTTTTTTTGTTTTTGACTACATCAAAGACAGTAGAAGAATAGTTTTTCACAAGTAACAACAGGGCACCAAAGTCACATGCTGGAATTTGTAAGGAAACAAGGTTTGTCACAAGTGGCTGCAGCTACAGCAAGGATGAGCAGTTGGCAGCAGAGAGCTCAGCCAGGCCTCCATCTGCACCCTCTGCTTTGAGGCCACAGAAGCCTTATAGAGGCCTACTTTGGAGTCTTAACTGGCAACAAAGACCACCTCAAAAACCAAGAATTGTCCAGATGCAATTCTTGGCCCAAGAGGACCCATGGGGCTGGTTCCTTGCAGCAAGAAGAGGAGACCTATGGAAGACACCACATTTGGCTATCAATGCCTTTAGAGCACATGAGGTCCAAGGTAAGTGGGAGGTCCCAACAAGGCTTGGAGATGGAGTAAAGGTGGTATTAGGAAGTCCTCAACCTTGGCCAAATCAGTGGTAAGGACACAGCTAGCCTATACAGTCCTGAGGCCTGGCCAAGACTTAGCATCTATGATCAGGAAGAAACCAAGAGGACTGTTCTGTGATGAAATCTGTGCCTGGAAAAGATGGGCCTAGGACCTGTGTTCAGCAAGCCTCAAGCTGCTTCCATGCTGGTGGCTGGCTTCCCTAGCCAGAAAAACAACAAGCCCCTCTGGTCTTTGTCTCTTTACTCCCTGCTTCAGTGAGGCTGTAGTTAAGATGCCAAGAGAGAGAGTCCCAGGGTCCAAATCATGGGACAGGACACAGAGCTACACTCAGATTAAGGACCATGGAGTAAAAGAGCTGCATGCTACCTCTCCAAGTGGCTAGTAGACTGGTCCCCTATGCCATTTCCACTGGCTCAGGATCAAGCAAGTCATGTGGCAACTAGTCAGAAAAGATATTTTCCAATTTCTCAAATGATCCCTAAGGCCTTAGTTCCCACAAAGCAACAAATTCAAGAATAAAAAACAGGAAAGAAAAAAGTGAAGGAATGTAGGACTAAAAAAGAAGAGTCCTTCTCTACAAGCCAGCCCTTATTCAAAGTGTAAATATTAGATGGTGTTAGCTCTCTCCCTACACACCCTTAATGTCTGCCTGAAAAGGAGCAACACATGGTTCAATGTCACAGGCATGTATCCTTACTCCTGTTTAATTTTAGAAGAGACACTCGGAACTCACTAAATTTTAGTACCAGAAAGGAGGGATTTCTTGCACCCAATCTTGAGCACCCAACTGCTTAAGCAGGTTCAATACCAGGTACAAGGCCTAGCAGCAACTAAGCTGATACTACTCAGTAAAACTTGCAAGATTTCAAGCTGGCAATGTGGAGAAGGGATGTGCAGTTGGCTATCGTTAAGGGCTTAAGTCAGAATGGGACACTGGAGGGAGGGGTTCATTTGTCTGCCTCACCTAATCCTGAAACTGCTATGTAACCAAAGAAAAACCAAAGATATGCCCTTTTCTTCCTATCCTCATCGTTAGTAACTCTGGAGGTCTTTCCAAAAATTGTAAGCTATTTTTACATCATGGTCCATTCTAGACCCTGTCACCAAGATAAGTGCTCAGGGAAAGCAGTGTTTCTTTCTTTCATCCCACAAATTAGAACTTTCCTAGGTAAGCCTTATGTACCAAGACCTGGATATTGGCTGCTTCTGTAGCTCAGCCAGGATGCCTGACTGCACAGCTTTGGACTCAAACAGCTGACTCACTCTGAACCTATTATGGTTCCAGGACTGGCTTGGAGGCAGCTGGACTCTATTTGTTGAATGAGTGTGGACTGATGGGAGTGGGGCATAATGGAGGTAGGAGTAGATGCCTGCCTCCAACTCTGCTCGCTAGCTTCACTCAGCTGGAAGGTTTAAACCACATGGAGCAGAAGATTCCTGGCCTAAAATCAGGGTCACTGAAGCATGAGGACAGTCTGTGCACATCATCTTAATGGCAGGCTCACAAAAAGGCAAAGTGAAAAACTTCCAGATGGCTTTTACTAACAGTCTAAACTCCAAGCCATTATTTCCTCTCCTTGCAAAAGTTTCAGAAACCACTGTATGGAAGCACATGGGTGATGTAGATGACCCCCAGCCTCTGGGTCTGTGAATTATTGAGGTCCCTGACAACAGTCTGGCTCCCTTCCTGCTACAACCTTAGCCACCTAGATCTCCCCTAAGCCTTACCCAGCAAAGGAGAGGGAGATGAAGGGAAATTAAACCACGTTTACTGTTTCTGCAGGGCATTTAAACTTGGGGAAGCACATGTAAGACTGTTGTTCTATATCATTATTTGGTATATCAAGCCATCTAAAAGCACTGGATTGCACCTTTTCTTTACTCATACAAACAAGTTACAAAGGTTTCAAACAATAGATCATTCTTTTAAGGAAACACCACACAAGCACCAACTTCATTTTATGATTCAAAGCTCACCATGCCCACAAAAAGAACACTATTCCTCATCTCTGAGAAACAAGGGTGGGGCAGAAGGAGTTGCACTGACCAATTTTAGTGTTTGCTAAAACTAACAAATTCTAGTTTTCCTTTCAAGTTTTGGTACAGAAGTGTGCATTCAGATACTAGTGCTGTCTTTTCCATCAGACCTTAGTCTGGCAACAAATATTATTCTGCTGAGATCAATTTGGTTTCTAAACATAATGCTTCTTTAGAGGAAGGAGCCACTGAGATGCTGACACCTAACTTGTGTTAGTTAATAAAGTACCTCCAGTTGAAGGTGTTTTTACCCCCTTGACTAAGATTCTCTAAATGAAATCCCAAGCCTCCTCGTTTTCCTTTGGTTGTCTTTTTCACCAAATGCCATTCTACCACAGAACCAAAACAGACTTCTTTTTGGGAGGAAGTTAAGAGAGACCGCCAGATCAAAACAGAACTCCCCAAAGAGCCATGCCCCTGCCACATTCTCAGAGTCGAAGACCAAAAGAGGACAAGGACTCTTCAGAGATTTCCAGATATAAACCCCCACCCCCATCAAACCTAATACGTTCTGCTGAGGGTGCCTGGCTAAACAAAACAAAAACCCCAATGAAATAGGCTTTCCAGAAAACAACATCTGCTTCCAGCTCCCTATGTTGGTGCAGCGGCAGAGCGGAGTCTCAGAGAAGCTCAGGCTTCTTGCACCCCCATCCTGGCAGGCTGCTTCTCGGCCTCTCCACATTCACAGGATCACTTCTTGTGCAAAACAAGCAGTCTACGTAGAAAGAATGCCCTCATAGTCTAATAAAAACTGTAGGAAAAAAATGCTAGAGAGCCACCTCTCTTCCCACTCCCTCTTTATCTGCAGAACGAGGGCATCTGTGCATGGACAGGGTAGGCAAGCCTGACATTGAGGGAGTCGTTGTGCTGAACAAGGGACGTCTGCTGGTAATGGAGCACCAGCTCCTTCAGCGAGCTGTACAGGTTGTAGGGCTCTGCGAAGCCATAGCCTCGAGCAGTGCTGTAGATCACACAGTGCTTCACTTCCCCATCGGCGCTGCCAAGATACAACACACAAACACCACAGGGAATTAGAGCAGGGATGATAAAGAGACCCTAAATGACCAAAAGTCTGAACAATTTTTCTGCAAAAAGGTTTAGCAGTAAATTTGTAAAATGTCACATCCATGTGTGTCCCCTCACCCCCCTTACAGACTTATCACAGAGGCACCTTTCACCTCCCACCAAGACATGGCAGAAGGAAAATGGATGGTGGCATATAATCACTAAGCTGTGAATCTTCGTGAGGCAAGATTGCACTGGAAAGAGAACCTTTTTTTTTTTAAAGTATACAAATCAGTGATTTTTTAGAATATTCACAAGGTCGTGGAAAAATTTCCAGAATATTGTCACTACCCTAAAAGAAACCACGTACTCATTAGCAGTCACACTGTATCCCTCCTCCCCCTGGACCCTAACAAACACTAACCTACTTTCTGTCTCTATATGGATTTGCCTATTCTGGAATTTCACATAAATAGAACACACAATATTGTACAACCTTCTGTATCTGGTTTCTTTCACACTTAGCACATTTTTGAAGTTCGTCCATGTTGTAGCCTTCATCAGTTACTTCATCTTGTGGCTGCATAATATTCTGTCTGGATATACCACATTTTATTTATCCATTCATCGACTAATGGGACAAGTGGATTGTTTCTATTTTTTACCATTATGAATAATGTTGCTCAAACATTTGCCAAGTTTTTGTATGGATTATGTTTTTAGTTCTCTTGGATACAGAGCTAGGATATAGAGCTAGGGGTGGAACTGCTGAGTCATATGGTATCTCTTTTTAACTTTTTGAGAAACTGCCAAACTGTTTTCCAAAGTGGTTACACCATTTCATATTCCTGCCAGCAGTGTATGAGGGTTCCAATTGCTTTGCATCCTTGTCAACACTTGTTATTGTCCATCCTTTTTATTATAATCATTCTAGTATAATCTAGTATAATCTCATTGTGGTTCTGATTTGCACTTCCCTAAGGACTAATGATGTGAAGCATCTTTTCATAGACTTATTGACCATTTATATATCTTCTTTACAGGAATGTCTATCCATTTCCTTTGGATAAGTACCCAGTAGTGGAATTACTGGATCATATGGTAGTTCTATTTTTGAGGAACCACTGCCATACTGTTTTCCAGAGTAGCTGTATGAATTTGCATTCCCACCAACAATGTATAAGGGTTCCTTTTTCTCCATGTCTTCACCAACACTTGCTGATTCTTGCATTTTTTATTTTAGCCATTCTGACAAGTGTAAAGTGATAGCTCATTAGGGCTTTAATTTGCATTTCCCTGATGATGAGTGATGTTAAGCGCCTTTTCATGTGTCTGTTGGCCATCTATATTTCTTCTTTGCGAAAATGTCTATTCATGTTCCCTGCCCATTTTTAATTGCATTATTTGGGGTTTTTTTTGTGTTGAATTGTATAAATTCTTTATATATTTTGGATATTAACCCCTTATCAGATATGTCATTTGCAAATGTCTTCTCCCATTCAGTAGGTTGCCTTTTTGTTCTGTTGATGATTTCCTTTGCTGTTTAAAAAGACAGGCTTACTGCAGCATTATTTACAATAGCCAAATATGGAAGCAACCCAAGTCCATCGATACATGAATGAAGAAGATATGGGAGATACATACACATACATACAAAATGGAATATTAGCCATTAAAGAACAAGATCTTACCATCTGCAAAAACATGGATGGACCTGGAAGGTATGATTCGAAGTGAAATCAGAGTAAGACAAATACTATATATGATTTCACTCATATATGGAATTTAAGAAACAAATGAACAAAGGAAAAAGATTAAAAAAAAACCCAGACCCTTAAGTACAGAGAACTGGTGGTCACCAGGGGTAAGGTGGGTAGGGGGATGGGTGAAATACATGAAGAAGATTAAGAGTACACTTATCTTGGTGAATTTTGAGAAATGTATACAATTGTTGGACTATATAATACACCTGAAACTAATAACACTGTATGTTAATTGTACGTGACATTTTGTTTAAATGTCTATCCAAATCACCCATTTTTAAATTGGAACATTTGTTTTTTTCCTGTTAAGAGTTATGATTTAGACATTAGTTGCTTCACAGATATATGATTTACAAATATTTTCTCCCATTCTGTGGGTTTTTTCACTTTGATAGTGCCCTTTGATATAAAAAGTTTTTAGGGGTGCCTGGGTGGCTCATTCAGTTGAGTGTCTGACCTCAAGCTCTGCATTGGGCTCTCTGCTGTCAGTGCAGAGCCCACTTGAGATCCTCTGTCCCCTTTTTTCTCTGCCCCTCCCCTGCTCATGTTTGCTCTCTTTCAAAAATAAAACATTAAAAAGAATAAAGAAGTGTTTAGTTATGGTGAAATCGAATTTATTTCTTCTTTTTTTATTTATTTTTTTAAGGTTTATTCATTTTTGAGAGAGACAGCACAAACAGGGGAAGGGCAGAGAGAGAGAGACACAGAATCTGAAGCAGGCTCCAGGCTCTGAGCTGTCTGCACAGAGCCTGACGCAGGGCCAAACCCACAAAACACGAAATCATGACCTGAGCCGAAATCGGATGCCTAACCAACTGAGCCACCCAGGTGCCCCTATTTATTTCTTCTTTTGTTGTTTGTGCTTTTGGTTTGTAAGAAACCATTGCCTAATCCAAAGTCACAAGGATTTATGCCTATGTTTTCTAAGTATTCTGTACCTTTAGCTCTTACATTTAAGTCTGTAATCCATTTTATTTATTTTTATTATTTTTTAATGTTTATTTATTTTTGAGAGAGACCACAAGTGGGGGAAGGGCAGAGAGAGAGGGAGACACAGAATATAAGGCAGGCTCCAGGCTCTGAGCTGTGAGCACAGAGCCTAATGTGGGGCTCAAACCCATGAACCATGAGATCGTGACTGGAGCTGAAGTCAGCCGCTTAACCAACTGAGAGTCACTCAGGTGCCCCACTGAGTTATTTTTTATATATGGTGTGAGGCAAGGGTCCAACTTTATTCTTTTGCATGGCTCTCCCACTGTTCCAGCTCCATGTGTTAGAAATGACTATTTTCTCCACATTGAATTGTCCTGAGACCCTTACTGAAAACCAACTGACCATGAATGTAAGAGTTTATTTCTTGTTTCTCAATTCTATTCATTGATCTCCATCTGTATCCTTGTTAGCACCTCAGGATTTTTATTACTAAACCTTTGTTGAGTTTTGAAATCAGGATTTCAACTTTTTTCTATTCTTTCAAAGACCATTTTGGCTGTGCTAGATCCCTTGCTCTCTCATGACATTTTGTCAATTTCTGCAAAAATCCAGCTAGGATTTTTTAATTTCTTAAGTTTATTTTGAGGGAGAGAGCACAAGCGTGTGCACAAGCAAGGGAGGGGCAGAGAGAGAGAGGAAGAGAGAATCCTAAGCAGGCTCCATGCTATCAACACAGAACCCAATGCAGGGCTCGATTTTGTGAACTGTGAGATCATGACCTGAGCCAAAATCAAGAGTCAGATGCTCAACCAACTGAGCCACCCAGATGCCCCTGGGATTTTTGATAGGGATTACATTGAACATGTAGATCAATGTGGGAAGTTATTTCCATCTTAACAATATTAAGTCTTTTAATCCATGAGCAGAGGATGTCTTTCCACTTATTTAAGGTGTCCCTTTAAGTTCTTTTAATAACATTTTATAGTTTTAATCCTAGGTATTTTTGATAATATTACAAATGATATTACATGCCTTCTTCATTTTGTTTTCAGATTGTTTATTACTGGTATTTAGAATCCTGCTCTTTTAACCTGCAACCCTGCTGAACTTTAGCTCTAATAGTTTATATTTTCTTTACCAAACTGGATGCTTTTTATTTTTATTTTTCTTGCCCAATTACCCTAACTAGAACCTTGTATACAATGATAATTAGAAGTGGTGAGAGTGGATATGTTTGTCTTCTTCCCGACCTTAGGGGAAAGGATTGTCTTTCACCATTAAGTATATTAGCTCTGGGGTTTTCATAGATACCCTTTATCAGGTTGAGGAAGTACCCTCCTATTCCTAGTTTGTTCAGTGCTTTTTTAACTTGAAAGAGCACTAGATTTTGTCAAATGCTTTTTGTGAGTCTACTGAAATAATCATGTAGTTTTTGTCCATTATCCTATTAATGCAGTATATATTTTGAATTTTTTTTAATGTTTGTTTATTTTTGAGAGAGAGAGAGCACAAGCATGGGAAGAGCAGAGGGAGAGAGGGAGACACAGAATCCTAAGCAGGCTCCAGGCTCTGAGCTGTCAGCACAGAGCCCAACACGTGGCTTGAACCCACGAACTGCAAGATCATGACCTGAGCCGAAGTTGGACATTTGAGGATTTCCCAAATTTCTGTTTTTGATTTCCAGTTTCTTTGCATTGTGGTTAGAAATCATATTTTGTGATATTTCAACATAACTCACAATGTTTGAGACGTATTAACGTTTTAAACATACTCTGAGACTCGTGACCTAACCTATGGTTAGGTTGAGTCTCTTGCGAAGGTGTACTTTTTCTCCTTCCTTTAGCCTCAGACTTGACCACATTGAGGTCCACAGCAATGTAGATCTCCCTTGCTTATGAAAACTACCTGCAGTCAAATATCATGCTGGCATTCATGCTGAGGATGGCTGTAAGCAAAAGTCTGGCAACACAAAGACTTCCACTTGTTTACCAGCCATTCTGCCTACAGTAATCTCCCAATATACCTAGAACATTTGCTTAAGTAGTTTTTTAGGAGATTCTCATAGCAAAATTCACATGATTATGTAGTAGGAAGTCACACATGGAACTCACTCGTTTTTCCATTTTAATTTGTTAATGACATCATAAAGAAGCTTAAGAAGAAATTGCTTAACTCTACAGCCTTCTCAGGCTGAAGACCTGCAGCCAGCAATGCCTGTATTCATAGGTTAGGGATTCAACTCTGATCCTTATTGCCATTTGGGATAAAAAATTTGATTAGGGATAGATCTAGATCAAAAAGGAAGCAGAAGGCTTGAATGATACTATAAAACAACTAGACCTCACTGACCTATCCAGAACACTACACCTAACAACTGCAGAATACACATTCTTCTCAAGTGCACGTGAAACATCATCCAGGATAGACCAGAGGTTAGGCCACGAGTCTCAATACGTTTAAAACGTTAATACGTCTCAAACATTGAGAGATATGTTGAAATCTCACATAATAGGATTTCTAACCACAATGCAAAGAAACTGGAAATCAAGCGTCTGACTTCAGCTCAGGTCATGATCTCACGGTTTGGGAGTTTGAGCCCCACATTGGGCTCTGTGCTGATAGCTCAGAGCCTGGAGCCTGCACTGGATTCTGTGTCTCCCTCTCTCTCTGCCCCTCCCCCACTCTCATTCTGTCTCTCTCATAAACATTAAAAACTGTTTTCAAAAAGAAAACTAATAGAATAGACTTTTCCAAACAAAGTCATAAAATCATCTTATGGAAAATACCCAATATTTTCTATCAGTACCCCAACAGAATACTATTTAAGTATAAAATTTATATAGTTTTTCTTCTGAAGTAAAAACAGTTCTTAATCAAGCCTTACTTAAACTGACACTGAAGCCCAAATTAGACATGAGGAGACTACTAAAGAATTATGTGATCTTTTCAATTGAAGAACTCACATTACTTTTCACAAATACCTGAAATCCAGTAGTAACATTGCAGGGCCTAATCTACTTACCATTTAAATTAAATTCCCCCAGGCGTGCCTGGGTGGCTCAGTTGGTTAAGCTCTGACTCAGGTTATGATCTCATGGTTTGTGAGTTGGAGCTCCGCAGCATGGGACTCTATGCTGACAGCTTGGAGCCTGGAGCCTGCTTCAGATGCTGTGTCTCCCTCTCTCTGTCTACCCCTCCCCCACTCATTCTCTCTCCCTCTCTCAAAAATGAATAAACATTAAAAAAATTTTTTTTAATTTTAAAAAAAAATTAAAATCCCCTAAAGAATTTCAGATATCATTTCTCCTAAAGCAACAAACTGTTTTCCTTGTACAAATATTAATGGTCTAAGCCATGGGTCCTCATTACTGTACTTGAAATAATTTTAACTGAATTTGATGAGGGGCTGAGTTTCTATTAATCAATGCAAAAGTTTTCAAAAGGTTAACCCCCCAGAGAAGACTTACACCACAGAGCAAGCAAAACATCCTTTCTTGCTACTCTCACGAATTAAGAATGCACCATCAGGTTTCCCATAAAGCAAGTCCTCTGCTTGTACTCGATTGATATCCTCAACAAACCAGGTTTTCTCATCATAATGGGGCAGGTTTTCATCTTCCTCATTGATAAAATAGGTCCTAAAAATTAAATGTTAAAATGTTATTCTAACAATCAGGTTACTTTATATCTAAAAGCAAACTCATGAATAAGACACTCTTCTAAATCTTTAACCACAAAATGACAAAGTGAAACAATAATTACTTATATGGTTTTTAACAACTTCATTGTTTGCTATGGTGCAGAAAGCACAAAAATCACATGTCTCATCCAATCAGCTGACACATGAATGTCTGAATGTGCAATGCTTATGCACCTAGGTTTCATGTGTCTCAGCAGGTCTCTGACCTTAAGTACTCTTCAAGTAATTCAATTCAAGAGGTGCAAAGTTCTTGATTCAATGTCCTCAAGTGACAATGAGAACCAACATTTAGCATGTATGAAGAGGGCTCATGTCTTATATTGGGAACAAAACCCTCTGACAGAAAGGTAAATAACTTACTCATCAGCATCTTCATTCTTGATTCCCAGCCAGGCATTTAGGCGTTTCTGTCTGACTCCTTTGTGATTGAGCCATCTGCCAGAGGGAAGACACCAGTGTCAGTATCTGTGCCAACTCTGCCCAAAGTAGACATGTCCAAGCCAACCAAATTTCCAGAGTCCAGGAACCTTTTATTTTAACCCATTCCCACTAAGAATGGCCAGAGATTTCCTTAAACTAGTTTCTCCTTAACTTTTCCTTCAACTTTCTGCAAAAAAGCAGAAACACAGGGAGGTACCTGAAATTAGGCACTTACCTCATTTTTCAATTTTCCTGTTCTAGAAGGTTGTACCACCATAAGCACACATACACTTGCACTCAGAGAGTGACATGTGTTTCTAAAATCATTAGTTACATGAGCATGGTGTCACATTAGCAATCTCCACTAAGCCAGAAGACTGAAGTCCTGGATGGCCTACTATATTGAGTTAAACATTCCAAAACAATTTCAAGTCCTATTATTTGCACCTAAGCAAGCCACAAGAAATTCATGGTGACAATCTGAGTAATTAATACAAATTTACTTTATCACTAGGCAAATCATAGTATTTTTAAATATACCAAACCAACACTTTAGATGCAAAACAACATAAACCATTACATTTAGTTCTTTTGACATGGCCACTGGTCTAAAACTTGAGTATAAAAACTCTTTCATCACCATCCTCCAACCAGGCTCCTGATCACTCAGGTCTCATCATAAACATCATCTCTCTGGGAGGACTGCCCTAATCATCCCAATGAATGCTATCCCCTTGCTATTCTCTATACTTTACCTTATCACCTTCATAGCACTTTCCTGACATTATTTTGTATTTTCACTTATGTTTGTCTGCCCCACTAAAATGTAAGCTGCTTTAAAGAAAGGAGTCTGTCCTGTTGTTCATGTCCCCACTGCTGAAAACAGTGCCAGCACCTAGTAGATATTCAACAAATACCTCCCTAAACACCCTATGTGTCTTTACCACCAGGTGATGATTTATCACACAAGATGTGAGCTCTCTTTTATATTTAGCCTACATTATTTGTTAAAGGTGCTTTCAAGGTTTAGTTTGCCATACTTATTCATGCCTCTTGGGATGGTATATTTCTTTTTTTTTCTTTAACGTTTATTTTTTTTATTTTTGAGACAGAGACAGAGCATGAATGGGGGAGGGGCAGAGAGAGAGGGAGACAGAATCGGAAGCAGGCTCCAGGCTCTGAGCCATCAGCCCAGAGCCCGACGCGGGGCTCGAACTCGCGGATCGCAAGATCGTGACCTGAGCTGAAGTCGGACGCTTAACCGACTGAGCCACCCAGGCGCCCCAAGGGATGGTATATTTCTTAACCTCATCACTTTCCAGAGAAAACAAGGGCTTCCATTCATTCCATTGGTCCATGGCATAAGTCTTCTTCTTGGGCCTTTCTTCAGTTTCACTATGTGACCAGAACCACATAAGCTTTCCAAGAGCAGACACACCCTAATTTTAGACAAGGGTACTTCCTTGCCTTCTTTCCAAAGTTCTTCTGTATGCTAGGTGTGCTTGCTGGACTTTTTTTTTTTTTTTTTTTTTTTTTGGCCACAATAGCAAACTGAAATGATCCCTAAAGAGGAGTTACTAAAAATTATTCAGCACAGCATAGTTGTAATTGTTTGCCCTCAAAACTTATCACCTTAAATTTTACTCTACTGAAACTCAACAGCTACTGTTCCAACCTCTAACCTTTTATTTTCTCCCCACTCTCTTTCTCACACAAAGAAACCCTGAAGCCTACAGAAAACCCAGTCAGAGGTTTTTACTCTGTCTTCTGCCATGAGTTTGAATAAAGTTATGTTACATGCTTGAAAGTCACCCATAAACATATTTCATAACATTCATTACCTAGAACAAAACCTAATCTATTTTCCTTTTTCATGGATTCTTTCCTTCTATAAAAGTCATTTGTTCTAAAAATCTAACACCTTGTTCTGATGATATATCTTTCAAATAATGTCCCTATATCTAACTAAACCATATAGTTTTCCATAATATTAAATAGTTGGGTTTTAACTATTTAAATCCTTAGGTCAAATTATCTTGCATGCCTGCCATCAGCACATTTCTATTACTTGACTACAGAGTTTCATTTCTTAAATATAAAAACCCTTTAATAGACTGTCCTATATACTTATTTGTAGGCCCCCACTATTAGTGTCCTTGTCTATGCCTATGAGGCATAGTTTCTATTTCTGTGGTTCTATGTAATCAAAGATTCTGGTTTTTGTATGTAGGTGTCACAGATTATGAGTCTGGAGTTCTCTCTTGTGCAAGAGAGTGGACACAGAATTGAATAGGAGGAAGGCTAATGTCCAGGAGAAGACAAGAGCCCCGAACAGGGGCTTCATCTCCGTATTTATTGGGCTCACAAGATATTACCCATGTGGTGAACATGAAGAAAACAAGATCTTACACACATGGCCATGGAGAAAACAATCAGTCAGTAATCGTAAACTTGTGTGTGCAAGAAGCAAAGGGTCTGAGGGGCAAATGGAGTTTGTGATTACAAAGTACAATAGTATTCTGGCGTCAGACGGAAAGTAATTTCACTCATGATCCCATTTACAGTATCTCGCTAGCTAACCTCGGGAGTTTTCATCCCATGGTGGTGGCTTTCCACCCTAAGCCCCATTTATAGGCAAACATTATTTCCCCACATATAGGCAAACATTAACCTGTACTTTTTAAGCTACACCACACTGCCCACACCACACCCACCTTCTGAAATTTCCATTTGTACAGACTGGAGTCTAGAATGCTACATTCTGATTTGCCCCACACGCTGACTAGGTAAACTCTGGTATTGCCAACTACTAACCAGGATTGCTTTCCTAAATTCTTATAATCTCACTGGCTGGTTTCTTAATTACAAATCTCTTCTACCTCTGACATGTCTAGTGCCAGCAGTAATGTGGGGCTGGGGTTTTCTCCCATACGGGCTCAGATTACTCACACAAGGTGCTGATCTCGGATCTTGCGCAGCTGGATCAGGTCAGGTTTGATACTGTTCATTTTTTTATCTATTTCTCGGTTGTCCAAAGCTTGTTTCTTCAAATCTTGCTCTAGACGCATTTTGCTATCATGAATCTCACCCAGACGTGATTTCAATTTGTCATAATTCATCATAATTCTGTGAAAACATTTGACATATTAAGGCTAAACCAGGAACCAAACAGAAGCATTCTATAGTATGAGCATAGTCCTAGTATCTTAGGTGTGGTGGATATTTGTTGTTTTTTCCTGGTCCATATCCATTCTCGCTCTTGGTAATGGCACCTTGATGTTCCCCGTAGGTAAGGGCTCCCTGCCCCCATCTCAGAGTCACGATGAATATTCACACAACCCAGCCTGGGCAATAAAAGTATTCCACCATTACATCCTATCGCCACACTCAGACCACAGTGACTAGTTCAGGAATGAGAATAATACCTGAATTGACCCAATGAGAGTCAATTCTAGGACTTTTGCTAGAACTATTAAACAGAGATTCTCTCTTTCCACTCAATTGCTAAGTTATAAATATGTGATTCTAGGACTCCCAGCAGCTATACCACCAACCTCATAGGGAAAGCCTGCCTAAGGATGAAGCCAACACAGAGAAAACCTAAGGCAAAATACAGGGTATAAGAAAGAATACTGATGACCTTGTTTGGGCCCTGGATCCAGCCATGACTAAACAAGTAAGGCTCTATGTATGATATTCAAGAGATAGCACAATATAACAGTTAAGAGCAACAGCTTTGGAGTCAGGCTGCCTAAGTTTGAATCTCTGCCCTGCCACTTGTGTGGCTATGGGCAAGTTACCTAACCTCTTTGTGCCTTTATCTCCTCATTTGTTTAAATGGGCCCTATAATAGTACCTACTTCACTAAATTATTATGTGAATTAAATGTAGTAATACATCTAAAAGGACTAAACAGTGCCTGGTACATCCTGGTAAGCACTCAGCAGATAATGGCCCTAAGCTTTTCTAGCACACAAAGTTTTGCTGTGCTCTGAAGACAAGTGTCTGTGTCACTCATTTGTCACTTAATATAATACATGGTTTTATATTCATGTTAAAACTTCTTCATCAGATACTTTACCTCCCTTTGCAACTGAACCACAAGTTCTTTTCTATTTCTTCATCTTAATAATAATGCCATTTATTGATATCATATGCCAACATACATACACACACATGCCTTTCTGCAACGTAAGTATACATGTATGTGTCTATCACTTGATTCTCAACGCATTTCAAAAAGATATTATCCAGTTTACGGAGGAGGAAATGGGCTTAGAGAATTAAGTAACTTACCCAAGGTTACACAACTAGTACGTGGTCAATACAGAATCCAAGCCCATGGTTTTAATGGTTTTAACCATTAAGCTATCCTGCCTCAACAGCACTTAGCCCTATTCTTATGCACACAGAAGTTCACTGACACTTTGATACTAGTAATGAGAAGTAATTATGCCTTTCCCTTGCAAATGATTCATTTTTATCTACTATCCACTTTTTCATTCCTCATCCCACTGTTACTTGGCTCGGTCTCCCAATATTCCACTAAATTTGCTATGATAAAGGCTTCCAATATCCTTTTAGTTGCCAGACCCAATATTTCTCAGGCTGCACACTCTCTGTGTAATCTCATTCTTAGTATAACTTTACACTTATAACCTTAGTATAACCTACACACTTATGCCTCCCAAATCCTTTCTGTACCTTGAGTTCCAAAACCAAATAACCAGCTGCCTGCTTCTCAGACAACTCCATTTGGTTTCTCACAGGAACTTCAAATTCATTGGTTCCAACCCTGAACCTTCCTCACGTACTTTCTATTTTAGTAAATAACACCATTCCTTAGTCTAAGAAATAATCTAGGAATCCTAGAAATCTAGGAGTAATCTTTGACTTCTCCCACACCAACCATATCTAGTCAGGTATCAAGTCCTCAGTATTTCCATTAATTCCCCCTCCTTTCCTGCCATTGCTCTGGTTCAGGCCCTCACCATCATTTAACCTGATGACCACAAACACTGCAGTCACCTGCAAGAGTCAAGCTGGTCTTCCTGCCCATAGTCTTGTTCAGCCTCCAATTTATTCTCAGACTGCTGCTGTTTATTTTCAGTTCAACAAATATTCAGTGAGCATCACCATGTACGTTCAGGTACCATAACAGATGCTGGAGCTATCAGGGAAAATAAGCCACCATCCTTATTTCACCAACAAGCTTGCAGTTTAGTGGGTGTGACATTTGGCAAAGTCACGGTAGGAATCAGGACCAGATACTGTAGGGGTAGGGACAAAAAGCTCCTAAACCAGTCTAGAAAATCAGGGAAATTTTTCTTAAAAAAGTCATGTGTAAGCTAAATCCTAAAGGATGAGCAGGAGTTAAAAATTTGGAAGGACATAGAAGGAACACAGAACAGAGGCAGTTCAATTTGGTGCCATTAGTGGGAACAGCAAATAGTTCCATATAGCAGGACTGTGAAGTTTACAAGGGTAAAAGCAGACACAACAGAGATTATTGGGGAAGAAAAGAAGTCTCTTCTCATTGATGCACTTGGAAGTGTTAGATAGATTTACCGTTCAATTTCCTTTTCATTCCCCTCTCTGCGAAATCGCTCGATATATTCTTTGCTATGCTGTTCTTGTGTGTGACACTGCTCTTCAAATATTTTAATTGTTTCATTAAAAGCTTCTATTGCAGTCCTTTTCATCTGTATTTCCTACAAAGGAGAAAAAGAAAAGACATACACTTTATCTTTTTTTTTTTCTGGTAACCTTGGTCTTAAATCTTGTAATTCTAATTACAATTCCATAGAAAATGAAAGATGGCTAAAACAACTCTTACTTATTTAACTCCCACCCTTAATACTTATATGCAAACTACATCACTCAAACCCTAAAATAGAAGAAAAAAAACTATTACTTGAAATATAGCTGAGATCCACAAAAAGGCCTGAGTTGCTTAGATTAACCCTAAACACTTTCAGATATTTTTTTTAATGTTTGTTTATTTTGATATAGAGAGAAAACATGTGTGCACAAGTGGAAGAGAGGAAGAGAGAGAATCCCGAGGCTCCATGCTGTCAGAGCAGAGCCCAACAAGGGGCTCAATCTCATAAACCGTGAGATCATGACCTGAGTTGAAATCAAGAGTCCAATGCTTAACCGACTGAGCCACCCAAGTGCCCTGAACACTTTGAAGACAAAAATAAAATTATGTTTTTGCACTCATTGTAGTGCTGACCCCCAAAAGGCGCTGAAGAAGTGAATGGATACAGTGGAGGAGTCCATACACCAACGTACAAAGCCTTATTCCCAGAAAAGTCCTATAGAGTCTATTTATTGTTATTATCATTTCTAAAACATGTAGTTTTTCTAAACAGATTCATCAGTAGATTAATCTCAGAAGCAGAAAATGAGGGGTGCCTGGATGGTTCAATCAGTAGAGCATCAGACGCTTAACCTCAGGGTTATACATTTGAGCCCCACATTGGGTATAGAAATTACTTAACAATAAAAAAAATTTTTAATTTTTTTTTAATGTTTATTCTTGAGAGAGACAGAGACAGAGCATGAGTCGGGGAGGGGCAGAGAGAGAGGGAGACAAATCTGAAGCAACTTCCAGGCCCCACACTGCCAGCACAGAGCCCAACACAGGGTTCAAACCCACGAACTGTGAGATCATGACCTGATCCAAAGTCGGACACTTAACCGACTGAGCCACCCAGACGCTCCCCAAAAAATCTTTAAAAAGAAAAGGAAAAGCAGAAAATGAAAGGGGGAAGAATAGCAGCTAAGTCAGATGCAGAGGAGCATCTGGGTGGCTCAGTAGGTTAAACGTCTGACTTTGGCTCAGGTCATGATCCCAAGGTTTGGGAGTTCGAGCCCTACATCAGGCACTCTACTGTCAGCGCACAGCCTGTTTCAGATCTTCTGTCCCCCTCTCTCTGCCCCTCCCCTGCTGATTTGCTCTCTCTCTCTCTCAAAATAAATAAACTTAAAAAAAAAACAAAATTATATGCAGAATAAGATGAAAAACTAAAAACTTCACAAACAAATGCCCGGTAGGCTAAGCCATTTAGCACTAGGATAAGTAGTCCTATACATTTTGATGAGCTCTGAGGTTTTTTTTAGACTTCAGCATCTGAACTCAGATTCCCCCAAATCTTCAGAGGGTTAAAATTTTGTACAATTTATATTAGAAAGTCAAGAAATATTTTAAAGGTCTAGAAAATTGCTATCCTGAATATTTACAGTTTTTAAAGTTTGGTGTTTATGGGATAATTCCTCAAAACTATCCAGCATTGATTAATTTTAACAAATGATTACCGAGAATCCACTATACAGCAAGTACAGTCTGGTGGTAAAGAGATTAATAAAACATGAAGCCTGCCCTCCAGGTTTCAGAACACACAGGTGAAACAGATTTCCGAACTCTGATAAGGTTTTGTTCCATGTCATGGCAGAGACAATCAAATCAGGGTGAATTACTTCTTTACAGAGGCTTCATGGAGGCTACAAGAACCTTATGATGTTCCATATGCTTGAAGTTATACATATCTCAAATAGTGCTGTAAACTTATTGGAATGCCCATATCTAAATATCTAGCTACAAATTCTGCAACTCTCAAATTACAGTGGAGGGTCTTGGCTCCCTTGCAAGATCAAAAATTACCTATGAAGCCCTGGCCCTATATCCTTAAAGAAGACACTAATAATTCAGACTTTACTATAACTGGTGTTTGTGTTGGTAGGTAAAGCAGCAAAGGGAAAATATTTATAGCATTGCCGAAGCAGCAGCTGCCCCATAAACAATGTCACAATACCTACCACAAAAAAACTGTAAATCTACCTATATCTATACCCCTTCTCTCCTTTCTCCTCTCCAGCCCTTCTTATGGTTCCTTCTCATCAGCATACAAACAGGTTCTAGTAACACCACTTTGAAAAAATAATCCCTTAACCCTAAATTCTCTTCCAGTGAATTAAGTTCCTTGAACAAACTATCTATATAGGCTGTCTCTCTTTCCTCATCTCTCATTCTCACTCCAACTCACTCTTTTCCGGCTTCTGTACCTACCATTCCACAGAGACTGTCTTTCCAAGGTTATCAATGATCTCATTGCCCAATTCCTGTCCCCTATCCCAATCCATCCCTAAATCCTATCAAGTCCTCCTAATTACATGTAATCCAGATGTCAAATATCCCCACATGCAATCTATTCTCATCCTGTGCCAACTATGACTCAGGATACACCATCTCTTCCCATTCTCTGGGAAGAATTCACTTCCAACAAAGCAATCCAAATTTTATCTAAGGTTTCACAGAAACCTTAGGCAGTCTATAACACTTATAAATATTGAAACATTTATAAACAGAGGAGATCAATTCTTTAACTTCCCTTTAACACTCACTATCCTCACTGTCCCAGCACATCTCCTGTACTGCTAATAATCACTGGATATTCCTCTTCCTCCACCTCCCAAAGCCTTAAACCTCATGGCTCTTCTCTGCTCAGCCATCTTACGTCTTTCTCTCAGTTCTCGCACACCCAGATTTAGCCCTCTCCTAGCTTCAACTTAGTGGTTTTTGCAGTTTCCTCCATCTACTCCCATACCCAGCTCCCCAACCAAGGATTCCAAGTCCAGAATGCAGTCTCACACCAGCTGCTCAGAACTCATACTCTGTGGTTAAATCCCCAGTATTACTGAGCATGCGGACAACATGTGGAGCCTTCTTCGCTTCCTCCAGTCATGACAAGAAAGCGGAAATGCAGTTCTAGGGGCACCTGGGTGACTCAGTCACTTAAGCATCTGACTCTTGATTTCAGCTCAGGTCATGATCCTCACAGTTGGTAAGATCAAGCCCCACATCGGGCTCTGAGCTGACAGTATGGCACCTGCTTGAGATTCTCTCCCTCTTTCTCTGCTGTTCCCCAGCTCATGTGCACACCTTGTTGAGATGACAACCTTTGGGCAAAGACTTGAAGGAGGGGAGGGGGTTAGCCAGCTGACTATCTGGGCAAGGCGGTGCAGTGGGGGAGTGTTTCAGGCAAGGAAGTGGCCAGTAAAACACTCAAAGGTAGGAAGCAGGTCTAGTATATTCGAAGAACTGCAAAGAGGATAGCATGGTTGGAGAAGAGAGCAGTAATGAGGCCAGAGAGGAAGAGGAGCGCAGATTATGCTGGGCACTGTAGAAAGCACTCTGGCTTTCCTATGTGTAAACCATGGAACCACAGACAGGTGTTAAAGGAGTACTGTGATCATACCTAGGTTTTACAAGTAAAGGTTTCCCCTACATAGAGTTCCTATGAAACCTTTCACAAGCCAAAATGGCATAAAGCAAAGAAACAATTAACATTAATTTACATGGAAAAAATTTTTGCAGTGTTCCCAAACTCAAAAAATAACTTCTCTTGGGCTTTTTTTTCTGAATACCTTAGGACACATCTTACTAACAGGTGCACAAAGTAAATGGAGAGAAGCACAGATGCTCACAGACACAGTTCAAAGCTATAGTGGCTTGATGCTGAGATGCTGAGTGTAGTTCCCGGGGAGGGAACTTGGCAGCACCATTCCCACTGCTTGGGGTGCACACTGCCTTTGTAACAGCTTGATGCAAAACAAACTCTGAATGCTATTGTCACTTTTTGCCTTTTTTTGTAAAAGCAGAACTCTTCAGATTTATTTCAGTTAGTGAAAACAAGTACTAATGTAGGTCTTTCATAAAAGCCAAGTGGTGTAATGAGAACTTGCAAAATGCAGGGCACACCTGCATCTCCTAGCTGCTCTGTTGAGAACTGATCAGGGAGAGTGAAGCATGGATAAGGGCAAGAAGATCAGTTAGGAGGTTTCTGTGGTAAATCAAAGTAAGAAATGATAGTGACTTAGATCAAGGTATCAGCAGTGGATGTGAGGAGAAGGGGTTGCATTCTGGCTATATTCTAAAGGTAAAATCAACAGAAATTCTTACTGGATTTGATGGAAGGTGTACAAGAAAGAGTCTGGGATGGCTTCAAGGCTTTTGACCTAAGAGAGGACATGACTTCTCTCAACTCCGACAGGTAAGGCAAAGGATAGAACAGCCCTGAGTTCAATTTTGTTCATGAGTTCAGTTTGACATGTTAAGTCTAAGAGATATCTATTAAACATCCAAGTGGAGCTGTTGGAAAGGCAATTGGATATATATGAGTCTACAATTAAGAGAAGTTAGAAGAAGCAGAGACATAAATTTGGGAGTTACCAGCATACAGATCATATATAAAGCCATGAGGCTGTTTGAGATCACCAGAGAGTGAATAAATAACCAGAAAAAAGAAAAGGCCCAAGGTCAAAGATGAGAAATCAGCAAAGATGACCAAGAAGGAACCAACAGGGAGGTCAAACTCTCCGTTCTCAGTTGTCTCTGGTTATTTCCAGATCTGGAAATTCCATTTATAATTTTTATTATGGTTTTCTGTTCCACCTCTTATCTACAGAAATAATCGTATTGTTTTTGCATACAGCCATGTGTTTTCAATGTTTACCAATTTTTTAGTATGAGATAATGTAAGTGCATAAAAAAAATGCAGAGCTTAACAAATTATTATAAAATGAACATTCACTACCAGCAACCCCAGAAATTCCTTGTGTATCCTTTCTGGATCATAACTCCCTGTCTCTGCCCACTCTACTTCCCCCACCTTGGTAATAACACTATCCTGCCCTTTATGAGGATCATTTCCTTGTTATTCTTTATGATTTTACCACTTTATGTTCCCAACCAAAATAAAAAAGTTAACGTTTACCTTGTTTTGTACCTTCTATGAATAGACCCATAGAATATATATATGTATTCCTTCACTCAATATTCTTTGTGAGATTAAACAGTGTTATATGTTGCCCTTTAAATAAATATACACACACAAATATAGTCATCCATCATTGTTTTGTTTGATGGAGAGAAAAGGGATCAAAACATGCCTTTTTGGCTAATGTACATTGTGTTTGACAAATGCTGTCAGAGTACTTCAACCTTGTGTAGAACAGAGTCTCATCTCTCCCTCTGTGCTTCTAGAGTCAAGCACAGTATCATGCCTAGATGCTACAAAGGAACTGAGTTTGAATTTAGGAGATTTATAATCTAATCTTGGTAATGTTAAAAACTGGTTATGTCCCTTAAGAGAGTCTTTCTATGCTTTAAGTTCCCATCTATAAAATGGAGATAATGGCAACCCCAACTATATTTGAGAGAGAGAAAGAGAGAGAGAGAATGAGTGAATGAATGACAAAAGGATAGAAAGAAATGGAAACAGGGAATCAGGAAAAAAAAAAAAAGTGGGGTGGGGGGACTATACATCCAAAAACATTTACTGAATACATTAGTCTAGCCATGATATATTTTAACAATAAATGACAGTATACCACATACATTTTTTTCCTACCTTGCTTTTTTTACTTAATGTATCTTAGAAATCACTCAGAATCAGTAAATATAGACCTTACCTCATTTTTTGATGGTAATAGAATAACTGCATATCATTTTGTTTTTTTAAAAAAGGTCATTTTTGTTATATATATTATTGTTATTAATGTGTATAGTATTTCTATTATTTCCTCCTTTCTGTTTTTAACTGTAGTTTTCCCAAATCCTGTTAATTCTATCACCCCAAACATTCCAGCATATTTTTATAAAGTTTCCCTTCAGGTTAGTGAGTACACCCACAGCTGAAATCACTGTTCACACACTTCTACATGCTGTTTCCTTTGCCTGCAACTATACCATAAGCATTTCTCAGGTCATTAGGAATTCCTAAAAAGCACATCGTTAGCAGCAGTTGACTCCAAGAAATCAGGACTTTTATTCTGTATGCAATAATTCATAATAATTCAGCAATAATTTATACTGAATTTAATAATTCAGCAATCATCTATATTGAATTTAGCATACATATTTATATAACCTTTGTACTTTTTAAAAATCAAAGTTAAAATAATTTCTGAAAACCTATTTTAATAGTTGTATAATGTTCTATTATATGTATGATCATTTCACCATCCCCTAATGTTGCCCACTTATGTTGATTCAATCTAAAGAGGCTTCAGTAAATTTTTCCCCATTCTACCCGAAACACTGGCCTCATCACAGATAATTCATCTGGAAAAGCTAAAGGAATACAGAGAGAAAATGAAATTAGCAGGGTAAAAAAGCATACACACACAGGCACACCAGAGATATAGCTCAAGTATTATGAAGAAAGAAAAAGTATTAAAATCATTCTGAATAACTAATTAATAAAATTAAACCTGAAAATAAAATGGAAGTAAACTTCTCATATAGGAAAATAGACCATTACAGCATTTCTGGCTGTAATCCCATACCTTTTCCCAGTCAGTACTATATCTCATTCCTAATCTGTAATCCTCATAGGGTAGTATCCCCTAATACCCTCTTCAGGGTTGCAGTATCTACCTTAACACTGCCCACCATGGACACTACCCTGGAAATAAGATCAGTGGCTATGAGGCTGGAAAAATCAATAATATAAATACTAGGGTCAAACAGGAAACCGTGAGTTACAGTTATACTAGAATAGCTCCCTGCTGACTACACCTTCCACAGATAACTATAAACTATAGACAAAGATATAAGAAACATGTATTTCACATTATAGTCAAATTGTCAAAAGAGAATCTTGAAAGAAGCAAGAGAGAAGAAATGTGTCATGTACAAAGATCTTCAATAAAATTAATAGCTGTTTTCCTGTCAGAAACCATGGAGGCCAGAAGGCGGTGGGATGGCATAGAAATCTTAAAAGAAAAAAAACTGTCAACCAAGAAGTCTATATTCAAGCAGTACTATCCTTCAACTAGAAAAAGAAGAGCAAACTAAACCCAAAGCTAGCAGAAGGAAATAATAAAGATTAAAAAGGTAAATGAAATAGAAAATAGAAAAGTAGAGAAAATCGACAAAACTAAAAAGTGGTTCTTTAACAAGATCACCAAAATTGACAAACCTTTAGTTAGATTAAGGGAAAAAAAAGACTCAAATTACTAAATTGTTAAGTTTAAAGGGGGCCATACTCCCCACTTTACAGAAATAAAAATTGTTAAGAGAATGCTGCATAAAATTTATGCCAATAGACTGGATAACCTAGATGAAATGGACAAATTCCTAGAAACACACAACTACCAAAACTGACTCAAAAAGAAAATCTAAATAGACCAAGAATCAATAAGAAAATTGAAGCAGTAATCAAAAACTTCCCAACAAAGGAAAGCCCAGGATCAGATAGCTTCACTAGTGAAGTTTACCAAACATTTAAAGAAGAATTAATACCAACCCTTCCCAAAAACTAGAAGGAGGAAGGAACACTTGCTAACTCATTCACAAGGCCATCATTACTCTGATCCTGAAGCTAAATCAAGAGACTGCAAGAAAACTACAGAACAACATGCCTTTTGAATACAGATGCAAAAATCCTCAACAAAATACTAGTCAACTAAATTTAGCAGCGTATTGAAAGGACTTTAACTGTATACGATTACCACATGGAATTTATCCCAGGAATGCAAGGGTGGTTCAACATACGAAAATCAGTCAATACACAACATTAATAGGCTGAAGGAAAAAAAAAAAACCACGATCATCTTAATTGATGCAGACAAAACATCTGACAAAATCCAACATCCTTGCATGATAAAAACCATAAACTAGAAATAAAAGGAAACTTCTTCATCATATAAAGGCCATTGTTATAGATTGAATTGTGTTCCCACATAAGATATGATCAGTCCTAATCCTCAGGACCTTAGAATGTGATCTTACTAGGAAAGAGAGTCTTTAGTGAATTAAGATGAGGTGATACTGGAAGTGGATGGGCCCTAATCCAATGACTGGTTAGTATCCTTATAAAAAAGAAAGCAGAGACACAGAGGGAGAATGCTACTGATAATGAAGGCATAAACAGAAGTGGTATGTCCAACCCAAAGAATGCCAAGGACTGCCAGCAACCAACAGAAGCTAAGAAAAACAAGGAATGGTCTTCCCCAGAGCCTCCAGAAAGAGAGGGACCTACCAACATCTTGATTTTGGACTTGGAGTCCCTAGAACAGTGAAACAATAAATTTGTTGTTTTAGGACACCCAGTTTGTTGTACTTTGTTTTTGTTTTTTGGGTTTTTTAAAAAAATTTCTTTTAATGTTTATTCATCCTTGGGAGACACAGAGTGAGTGGGGGAGGGGCAGAGAGAGAGGGAGACAGAATCCAAAGCAGGCTCTAGGCTCTGAGCTGTCAGCACAGAGCCCAACACGGTGCTCAAACCCATGAACCACGAGATCATGACCTGAGCTGAAGTCAGATGCTCAACCGACTGAGCCACCCAGGTACCTCTTGTGTGTTGTACTTTGTTACAACAGACCTAGGAAACTAATACAGCTATATAGAAAAAACACAAGCTTAACATCATACTCAATGGTGAAATGGGCTAACTTTCTCCTAAGTCATGAAGGAGACAAGGATATCCATCCACTTTCTCCACTTTTATTTAACAAAGTACTTAAAGTTCTAGCCAAAGCAATTAGGCAATGAAAAGAAATATGGGACATTCATGGGGCATCTGGGTGGCTCAGTCAGTTGAGTGTCTGACTTCGGCTCGGGTCATGATCTCATGGTTTGTGGGTTCAGGCCCTGAGTCGGGCTCTGTGCTGACAGCTCAGAGCCTGGAGCCTGCTTTGAATTATGTGTCTCCGTCTCTCTCTTCCCCTCCCCGCTCACACTCTGTCGCTCGCTCACTCTCTCTCTCACAAATAAATAAACATTAAAAAATTAAAAAAAAAATACAGGACATTCATATTGGAGAGGAAGAAGTAAAATTATCTCAAATGACATTATCTTATAGGTACACAACCCTAAAGAATCCATCAAAAACTGTTAGAGCTAATAAATTTAGCAAAGTTGCAGAATACAAAATCAACACACAAAATCAACTGTATTCTATACACTAGCAACTGTGTATAGAATATTCTGTATTCTATATACTAGCAGGGAAAGTAAGGATATAATCCCATCAACAACAGCATCAAAAAGAATAAAATATTTAGGAATAAATTTAACCAAGGAGGTAAGAAACTCATACACTGAAAACTATAAAACAATACTGAAAGAAATTAAAGAAGACATACATAAATGGAAAGACATCTCCTTGTTCATGGATTGGAAGACTTAATATTGTTAAGATAACAATACTTACCCAAAATAATATACAGATTCAATGCAATCTCTATCAAAATCCCAACTGCATTTTTTTTTACAGAAACAGAAAAACTCAACCTCAAATTCATATGGAATTGAAAGGGACCTAGAATAGCCAAAACAATCTTGAAAAAGAACGAAGTTGGAAGATTCACACCTGCTGATTTCAAAGCTTATTAAGAAGCTATGTTAATAGTTTAACATATTTTGAATATGGTAATGACATAAGGATAGACATGCAGACCAAGAGAGTGCAACAGGAAGCCCAAAAATAAACCCTCACACCTATGATCTATGTCTCAATTCAGTAAATATCCCAAGACCATTCAATGGAGAAATGGTGTTGGGACCACAGTGCAGGGAAAATGTATTTTCACATGTACAACAATAAAGCTGGGACCTTAACTCACATCACATATAAAAGTTAACTCAAAATGGATCAAAGACCTAAATTTAAGAGTAAAAACAATAAACTCTTAGAAGTAAACACTGGAGAAAATATGACATTGGATTTGGCAACAACTTCATGAATATGATAACAAAAGCATAGGCAACAAAATAAAAAAATTGGACTTCATCAAAATTAAGAACATTTGCACATCAAAGGATGATATTAAAAGAGCAAAACAACAACCTACAAAATGGGGAAAATATCTGATAATCATAGATCTGATAAGGGATTAAAAAAAAAAACTCCAAGGGAGGTGCCTCGGTGGTTCAGTCGGTTAAGCAGCTGGCTCTTGGTTTCGGCTCAGGTCATGATCTCATGGTTCATGAGTTTGAGTCTCACATCCAGCTTTGCACTTAGCGTGGAACATGCTTGGGATTCTCTCTGTCTCCCTCTCTCTGTGCCCCTCCCCCACTCACATTCTCTCTCAAAATAAATAAACATAAAAAAAAAAAAAAGAAATTCCTTTAAAAAAAAAACTCCTAAAACTCAACAATAACAAAAACAATATTACTTCATGACTACTAGGGTGGGTATAAAAAAATTAAAGATAAAAAAAAAAATAGTAACAAGTCTTAGAATGTGGAAAAACTGGAATCTTCATGCATTAATGGTAGGAATGTAAAATAGTTTTGCCAGCGTGGAAAACAGTTTGTCAGTTTCTTAAAAGGTTAAACATAGTACCATATGATCCAGCAATTCCACTCCTAGGTATATATCCAAAAGAAATGAAAGCAGAGACTTGAACAGTTATTTGCACACCAGGTTCATAAGCAGGATTATTCACAATGGCTGGAAACTGGAAAATGACCCAATGCCATCAACAGATGAATGGATAAACAAAATGCCATATTCCCCTTCAAATGCAATATCATTCAGCATAAAAAGTGACATTTTGATATATGCTACAACATGTATTTTCCTTGAAAACATTGTAATAAGTGAAGTAAGCGAAAGAACAATTATTATATGATTTCATTTATATAAGGTACTTAGAATAGGCAAATATTACAAGAATGAATTATGGGGGTAACATAGGTAAATATAAAATATATGGTAACAATAAGAGATAAAAACAGAATGATATAAAACAGGGTTATTATATTTAGATACTACATGACACGATATGAAGTTAAATAACTATGATTAAGAATGCATGTTGTAATCCTTAGGACAACTTCCTATGGGGGAAAAAAAAAAAGACAGTCATAGCAAAAAAGCCAGATGAGGAATCAAAATGGAATACTAAAAAATGTTTGACCCAGGGGTGCCTGGGTGACTCAGTCAGTTAAGTGTCCAACTTCGGCTCAGGTCATGATCTCACAGTTTGTGGGTTCGAGCCCCGCATCAGGCTCTGTGCTGACAGCTCAGAGCCTGGAGTCTGCTTCAGATTCTGTGTGTGTGTCTCTCTCTCTGCCCTTCCCCTGCTCATGCTCTCTCTCAAAAATAGACATTAAAAAAAAAAATGTTTGACCCAAAAGACAACCGTGAAAGAGTTGCTGAGGAACAAAAAACAGATAAAGCAAATAGAAAACAAATAGCAAAAAAGTAAACATAAACCCAACCATACCACTAATTATAAGACATACAAATGGATTACACTCTCCAATTAAAAGGCAGAAATTGTCAGGCTGGATTTTTTACAAAGCCATACCCAACTATATATTATTATCTATAAGAGATGCACTTTAACTATAATATAGACACAAACAGATGGAAAATAAAAGGACAGAAAGAGATATATCCTGAAAATAACAAGTATATGAAAGCTGATGGGGATATACTAGAAAAAGTAGACTTTAAGACCAGGAGGATTACCAGATATAAAGAGGAACATTTCATATTGATAAAGGAAAAAATTACTATAAATATGAAGGAACTTAATAGAATTTCAATACACATAAAGCAAAAGCTAACAAAACTAAAAAGATAAATAGACAAACCTACAATTGTAAGTAGAGACTTCAAGATTCCTTCTTTTTTTTTTTTTTTTTTAAATTTTTTTTCAACGTTTATTTATTTTTGGGACAGAGAGAGACAGAGCATGAACAGGGGAGGGGCAGAGAGAGAGGGAGACACAGAATCGGAAACAGGCTCCAGGCTCCGAGCCATCAGCCCAGAGCCCGACGCGGGGCTCGAACTCACGGACCACGAGATCGTGACCTGGCTGAAGTCGGACGCTTAACCGACTGCGCCACCCAGGCGCCCCAAGACCAGGAGGATTACCAGATATAAAGAGGAACATTTCATATTGATAAAGGAAAAAATTACTATAAATATGAAGGAACTTAATAGAATTTCAATACACATAAAGCAAAAGCTAACAAAACTAAAAAGATAAATAGACAAACCTACAATTGTAAGTAGAGACTTCAAGATTCCTTCTAATTAACTGAAAGTACAGGCAAAAAAGAAAATTCAGTAAAGATATGGAATATCTGAATGACACTATGAATCACCTTGACCAAACTGATACTTGGAGAGGACTACACCAACAACTACAAGGGCACTATCCCAACAACTTTACTAGTCTTTGTCAGTGCACAAGTTTACTAAGATAAGGCAGGTTAACTAGGTCGTAAGTCAATAAATTTCAAAACACTGTAACCTTAATGAATATGTTCACTGACTACAGTGAATTAGAAGATATACTAGAAGTAATATATCTACAGAAGCCTCAAATATTTAGAAATTGAAGAACATATGGCCAAAGAAGAAATCACAAGGGAAATTAGAAAATATTTAAAACTGAATAAGGAAAATAACAGTATAACAAAATTTGTAGGATGCACCTATAGCAGTGCTTAGAAGGAAATTTATAGCTTTAAGTGCTTATATTAGAAAATAAAGTTTTGGGGGCACCTGGATGGCTCAGTCAGTTAAGCATCCGACCTCGGCTCAGGTGATGATCTCGCGGTTCACCCACTTCAGGTGAGCGGCAGCCCTGCTTTGGGGGAACTTGAGCCCCACTTCGGGGCTCCGCACTCTCTCTGCCTCTCTGTCTGTCCCTCACTCACTCGTGCTCTCTCCCTCTCTCAAAATAAATGAATGAATGAATGAATAAATAACTGTAAAAAAAAAAAGTTTTAAAGCCAGTGAACAAAATTCACCTCAAGCTAGTAAAAGAAGAGCAAATTAAATTGAAAGCAAAAATAAAAATAAAAAGGAAATAATAAAGAGCAGTAATAATAACACAATAGAAAACAAACACTAGAAAAAACCCACTTACTGTTATGTTCGATAAAGGACTCAGGCAAGTTATTACTGCACTGAGGATTCACTATGAATTTAGTAGAATGGACTAATGCCACCATAACATGGACTAATCAACATAGACTAAAGCTTCTGTAAGTTATTTGACGTTCAAATAACCTGTGTTTCAAAAGAATGTGCATAAGAAACCCAGTTAGATATATTTTCTTAGGCCACCAATGACCCAAATACTGCAATGGATAAACTCCCCTGAAGACTTGCACCTTCATAAAAATTCCTAGCACCTTTTATATATTATATAATAACTTAGGGCAAATTAAGCCAATCCAAATGTAACTAAAAAAAATCAAAAACAGTTCTAGGAAAAGAACTAGGAAAAAACAGATCTAGGAAAAGAACTAGGTTACTCTTCAGAATTTTGTTCTATCACATATATAAGATAAAAGAAATATTATTAAGCTTTATGATCCAGAAACTGTGTGGTTAAGACTAGTAGTGGTCTTGGGCGTCTGGGTAGCTCAGTTGCTTGGGCATCTGATTCTTGATTTCGGCTCAAGTCATGATCTCATGGTTTGGGAGTTCGAGCCCCGAGTCAGGCTCTGCAGTGATAGAGGATTCTCTCTCTACCCCTCCCCAGCTCATGGCATTTTCTCTCTCTCTCTCTCTCTCTCTAAATAAATTTTAAAAATAAATAAAATAAACTTAAAAAAAACAAACAAACTACCAGTGGTCTCATAATTACATTAGTTCCTTCTTCCTCAGAAACCTCTCAAATATTAGTCGGGCACACCTGACCAAATAACTAGCTTTCTTCACCTCCACTACAGCGTTGTGACCTGCAGCTGCCTTGCCAGTAGGATGAAAGTAGAAGCAGTGTGTACTTCTTCTAGGAAGTAGCCTTAAAAACAGGAAACTGCTTTCTGTTTCTATTCTTCCTTCTTGTTTGCTAGAATATTGTTGTGATGACTGATACTGGAGTAAGCCAACTTCTACAGATAGCAAAGCATCAAAACAGAAGAACCCTAACCCCTAATGACTGTGGAGTTGACATAATATCCTTGGCACTGCCTATACATGACAGAAAAGTAAATTTCTATCTGAAGCCTTTGCTATTTTGTTATTTTTTATCACCTGCAGTCAAACCTTATCCTAGTTACTACTAACTGAAAAAAAATTATGCCCTTAACCAATAAGAAAGTGATTTACAAATGAGAGAAGAATTTGTATCACTCCAAAGTCTCAAAAAGGTTGTGTAAGATATTAAAACAGCTAAAGATTGTCAGGTGAATTACAGAAAATCTAATGTAATTATAACATTGCATACTTGCTGGGCTAACCAACAAAAATATACTAACCTGTGATGTTCTGGTATATTCCTCATATAGCCTGTCATACTCCTTACTCTTTTCCTGATACTGAGAGTGGTACTCTTGGAGTTTTTTACCTACTGCATCAATGTTATCTTCTTTTACCAATTGATCCTATACAGTTAAAAAAAAAGAAATAAAGAATGTTAAGAATTCTGACACATGAATTTTTCCACACCTATTTATTTTTAAATTGCATTTCTACTATAAGTTTAAGTCACTGTATTAGTATCAAGCATCCAAAAGCACTAAATTCTTTTGTTAACACTATTATAAGCCTTTAGATTATATCAAAATAGTTAATATTTTAAAAATTAAGAAATGAAGTATAAATAGGAAACAAACAGAAGTATTTTTATATAAAGTTAGTAAATACATGCAACCAGCTATTAAGGAATAGTAGCCACAGAATAAGTTCCAAAAATATCTTACATCTTAAGTAGGAAATTTAAAATGACTACATTTCTTTTTTTTTTTCTTTTTTTAAACTGATAAGCCTGGTAAATTAAAATGAAATGATGTTAAAAATGACTTGTTGAATAACTATCAAGAACTAATCATACCTGTTGGTATCTGGACACTGGGTACATGAGCTTCACATCAAGTTTGGGATTGTACTGAGCAAGAGATTCATGATGATAGTGGTTAATGAGCTCCACCACAGAATTAAATGTCAGAGGATCAGAAAAGCCGTATTTACCATCTCGATGATAGATCTTTATTAACTTATTATTGCCTCCCTTCCTGTGAACAAAACAACAACTGTAGATTTTTTTTCCAAAAATTCTATCAAAGTACTATTTTCATATATGTTTCCATATAATTATGTGTGTAAAAGTACATACAATATCTTATCATTTTAACAACTATTTCTTTTGTCTATAAAATATCTTGGTTACTAAAGGTCAATATACCTAACCAGAAAAATAACTAAAACAAAAGTAAATTATATCTTTTGTTTATTTTCTGAATGAATTTTTAAATTTAAATTCGATTAATATTTTTTCAGGAAGAACAGAGATAATCTCTTTAGGACCTAAAGATATGTGATTGTGTGTCTTTGGAGGGAAGCAGAAGCCATTTCTGTATGAAGGGGGATGATAAACATTTGTCACACAGAAATCACCAACACATTCAAGGTTTTATTGTGAATGCCCAAACATAATTAAGCTCCTTGAATGATTTATAACTGAGTAATTTAATCTAGTACCTTGAATTATTTTGTCTTTTATATTTGCTTATAATTCTTGGAAATGACTATTTATTTAAACCATCACAATAAGTAAATGATTCAATTGTCATTCAACTGTTTTATAAGGTATAGCTTTTGAAGAATCGTTTATATTAGAATAGTAATTTGACTCTTTTGTTTACTGAGTCATATCCAATGTTTCCTTAAAGATAATATATAACCAAAGCTTAAAATGGCAGTGTTTTCCAAGTCCCACACAGTATAATCAAACCACAGCAGGTTGATTCATTCTATCAAGCAAAACACTGCACCATTCCCACTCAACTCTTCTTATAATACATGCGGACTTAATGGGGGGAAAATATGTCTCTACATCTCTTTCTGCCATGCTATTACACATAATAAAAGAGACACTGGGATTTGTCAATGCCTCATTGACAAATGAAAGGTCAAACACAATAGGTTCAATCTATGGATTGATTTAATAATGCTTATAGAAAGTCAAGATTTAGATGGATGAAGAACTATTCCTACAAAATATGTATCGGAAGGACCACCTAATCTTATGTAGTTACTATAGGTGTGTATACCCACACATATATTCACAATAAATACAACCTGGTCTCTCTAGAGAAAAGTAAAAAAGGCACTCATTCATTCAAAATTTTTGAATATCTGCTATATGCCAGGAACTGTACGAGGTACAGTGCATATAATGATGAACAAGCCAGACTTCCAATTTAGGAGCATGAGGAATGTATTTCTATCTTTAAGTTTATAAAGAAGATGAAGAATTTCTCATTAAGATAGAATATAACAACAAACAGCTAGATATATCAAATGGTAATACGTCCTACGGAAAAAAATAAAGCAGAGTAAAGGCAAGAGATAGTTCTGGGGGTGCAGGGATTTCTTTTTTATATATATTGCACAAAGAAAACCACTCTATTCAGGTGACATTTAAGCAGAGTCCTAAATGAAGTGAGGGAAGTAGCACAGCAGGTATATAAGGGTCCAAGCAGAGGGAACAGCAAGTGCAAAGCCCCTGAGGTAGAAGCATGTTTGGCATGTTCAAGGAACAGCAAGGAGGCCAATGACACTGGGGCTGAATGAGCAAAAGGGAGAATACTAGTAGGAGAGAAGTAAGAGACGTAAAAGGAGATCATATCATGTAACAACCTGTAAGCCATCTTAAGGGTATTGACTTTTACTGAATAAGATGGGAAAACACAAGAGGATTCTGAGCCGAATGATACCATCTCTCATGTATTTTAAAAGGCTCACTCTAGCTGCTGGGGTGAGAAGAAACCATTCAAAATGAGCAGGTGTAGAAGTAGAAAGATCAGTTGGGAGACTATTAAAATAATCTAGGCAAGAGAGATGGCATCCATCCTGAACAAAGACGATATAGTGAGAAATGGTGGGACGCTGAATATATTTTGAAGAGAGAGCCTACCAGACATGCTGATGGCATAGACATAGATGGGTAGAAGAGAGAGAAACAACATAAAGATGATTTCAAGTTTTTTATCTTAAGCAATTAGAAGAATGGAATTGTTATTTATCGAAATGAAGAAGGCTGTATAAAAAGAACATGTTTAAAGGGGAAAAATATTTTGCTTTTAGACATGTTAAGATTGAGATGCCTAATGAATGTACAAGAGTAGACAATCCAGCAACCTATTTGAAGAATCTAAAGTTCAGGAGAAAGGTCTGGGCTAGAGTTATAGAATCAAGAGCTGTCAGTCTACAGATGTTATTTGAAATGAGTACAGTCAAATAAGAGAAGAGGTCCAAGGTCTAAGTCCTGGGGTTCACCAATGGTTAGTAGTTAGGAAGATGAGGAAGAACCAGCAAAAGAAACCAAGAGACCAATTAATAAAGTAAAAGGAGAACTAAGAACATGATATATATATAATATATCATGTGATATATATCATATATATGTGATATATCATATGATATATATATTATATATATCATATATATTATTTTGAAAGAGACAGGGTGAGTGGGGGAGGGGCAGAGAGAGAGAGAGAGAGAGAGAGAGAGAGAGAGAGAATCTCAAGCAGACCCCACACTGTCCATAAACAAGATCATGAGCAAGCCAAAACCAAAAGTCAGACCTTAACAGACTGAGCTACTCAGGCGCCCCAGCATGGTACATTTTTAAGAAAGCATTTCAACCCAGAGAAAATGATCAACCAGGTAAATGCTAACAGGTTTTGATAAAGAAGGGATCATTAAGTGATCTGGACAAAATGGTTTCCATGGGATGCTAAGGTGAAAGCCTGACTAGAATGGACTAAAGAGAATGAAATAAGAAGGAAAAGAAATGCCAACAGACAACTGTCTTGAGGAGTACTGCTGTAAACAGGGAGCAGAGAAATAGGGAAGTATTTGGAAAGGGATACGGTCAAGGGAATTTTCCTTCTTTATTATTCTTAAATGGGAGATAGTATCACATATTTATATGCTGATGAGAATGGCTCAGTAGAGAGATAAAACTGATGATCACCAAGAGGACTGACAAGATAATTCCTAATGTATGTCCTTGAGAAGAATAGATGGATGGGATGGGATTTGGCCCACAAGTAGTGAGATGGATCTTGGACAAAACTTGAACAGTCATCCACTGGAACAGGAGAAAGGGTATTCATATTCAGATGCAAATATGTTGATAGCTGTGGCAACAGGACCAATGGGGAGTTAGGTATCTTCCGACAACTTCAATGTTACCAGTGAAACAGGAAGCAATTTCCTTAGGTAGAAAGGGGAAAATGAGTTGTTCAAAGAAAAAAAAAAAGAAAGAATATGTGAAATTGTCATCTTGGGGGGCACCTGAGTGGCTCAGTCGGTTAAGAATCGGACTTCGGCTCAGGTCATGATTTCACGGTTCATGAGTTCGAGCCCTGCTTTGGGTGAGCACGAGCCCCACTCTGGGTGAGCTTGAGCTCCACTTTGGGTGAGCTCCGCTTCAGGTATGCCCCATTTTTCTCTCCCTCCCCCTCTCTCACTTTTGCCCTCTCTCTCTCTCTCAAAAAAAAAAAAAAAAAAAAGAGAAAAATTGTCATCTAGGAAAGTGAGAGAGCAAACAGATTGCAGAGATGCAGAAATTCAGCTAAGCAGTACTAAACGCCCATGTAAGATTAATAGTCATGAATTTTAAGTGAAGCCAGTGAGCACAGTGTATTTTTCTTCACATTCAGCTACTTAGGTATAGGCAAGGAATAGATAAAGAGTTGAATTTAACAAGTGTAGGAATACAGTTAGGGAACTACAACGGAGGGGAAAAAGGAGCAAGTTTATTGAGGATATATTCATGAGGCTAATTTTAATAATAGACTATGGACTCTAAGCAGAGAGGGAAGAAAGTGAGGACATGAAGGAACTAAATAATGGTCAATTTTTAATTATATGTCTCTTTCCCTCACTATACCCTTCTTAAACAGAAGAATTATGCTATCCCTTCTTGTATTCTACCACCTGGCCTAATGCCTGGCATACAGCAAATTCCTAAAGATTTAACTATCCAGATTTTCTACAATGAGTTCTATTTAAGATGGTTTACTAAATTGGAAAACTTCTATTTCCTTATCACCTACCCTTTACAGTCTGATTTCACTCTCATTTGAGAGTCACCAACTTTTACTAAATTCAGACTCTGCCTGCCTCCTCCCTCCACCCCAGGCTTAGATTCTTTGCAATGGCTTAAGATTTCTACTCTCCCTACTTTCTCTCCCTACCCATTTAATATTTTGTCTTCCCATTACTTATATGACATTACAGTTTTTTAAATTTTTATTTACTTATTTTGAGAGAGAGAGAGAGAGAGAGGGAGCAGAGGAGGGGCAGACAGAGGAAGAGACAGAATCCCAACCAGGCTCTGTGCTGTCATCATAGTGCCCAATGCAGGACTCGAACTCATGAACTGTGAGATCATGACCTGAGCTGAGATCAAGAATTGGACAATTAGGGGCGCCTGGGTGGTGCAGTCGGTTAAGCGTCCGACTTCAGCCAGGTCACGATCTCGCGGTCCATGAGTTCGAGCCCCGCGTTGGGCTCTGGGCTGATGGCTCAGAGCCTGGAGCCTGTTTCCGATTCTGTGTCTCCCTCTCACTCTGCCCCTCCCCCGTTCATGCTCTGTCTCTCTCTGTCCCAAAAATAAATAAACGTTGAAAAAAAAAAAAAAAGAATGGGACAGTTAGCCAACTGAGCTACCCAGGTGCCCCTATGACATTACACTTTTGTCTCAACCTGTTAGACTGTTCTTCCTCAGCTCCTTCCTGTTGGTAAACACAGTCTCTAAAAATACTTGCCTTCAGCCTCTACCTTTTCTTCCCTATATATATTCTTTCCTTAAAATCCCATTTATTCTATGGAGATGGTACCTGAATCTTTTTCTAGTTCTATGCTCTCCTCTAAGCATTAAACCTACATTTCTAGCTCTACTCTAGATACACTTTTTCTGGAAGTTCTGGAGCAGCTAAAAACCAACATCTTTCCCCTATTCTCTATAAAACAACTGCTTCTGACTTGCCTATTTCTATAAATGGCACATTCATTCTAAGCCCAACAGGCTCAAATGAATCATCTTTACTCCACCCCAACCTCATACCTACTCTATTATTAAATCCCTTGGCTCTTAGCTCCATATTGCCTCTTACTTTGATTCCTCAACTCCTTTCCTACAGCCACTATCCCAGCTAATAGTGTATTCCATCTTTCCATCATATCATTCCCCTGCTTAAAAAACCATTCTTGGGTTTGGTTTTTTTGGTTGCTGTTGTGCTTTTTGTTTGTTTTTTTTTTCACTTAGAAATAAAATTTGGGGTGCCTGGGTGGCTCAGTTGGTTAAGCATCTGACTGTTGGTTTCAGGTCATGATCTCACGGTTGATGGGCTTGAGCCTTGTGTTGGGCTCTGTGCTGACAGCATGGAGTCTGCTTGGGCTTCTCTCACTCTCTCTGCTCCTCCCCTACTCCTACACACACACTCTGAAAGAAAGAAAGAAAGAAAGAAAGAAAGAAAGAAAGAAAGAAAGAAAGAAAGAAAGAAAGAA
>NW_024412388.1:36694108-36730134 GCF_014898765.1 Herpailurus yagouaroundi
GAAAGAAAGAAAGAAAGAAAGAAAGAAAGAAAGAAAGAAAGAAAGAAGAAAGAGAGAGGGAGGGAGGGAGAAAATTCCTTACCATGGCTAACAAGGCTCTGTGCATCTGTCTCCTTTCCACTTTCAACTTTATCTTCTACCACTCTATGGTTCACACTGTAAGCCAGTCACAGCAGTCTTTGTATTCACTGGATCCACCAAACCTTTCCAAAATTCAGTGTCTTTGCATTTTCTGTTCCCTCTTCCTAGAACACTTTTCTGGCTGGTTCTCACATATCCTTCAGTTTTCAGAGGTCACATCCTCAGAGAGGCCCTCCTTCTCAAAACTATCTTAAATTCCCTTTCCCTATATTCTCTATCACATAACCCTGTGTATTTCCTATATAGCATTTCATATACTGGAAGTTATTTCTTTTTTATGTGTTTGTCTCCTCTCCCCTACTCCTATCTCTACCTCCAAATATAAACACCAAATGGATAGGAGACCATGTATAGATAGGAAATGTTCATCATTTCCTTTTCCTAGAATAGTACCTAGAACATTGTGGGCACTCAATAAATATTAAATGATTAAAGAATAAATTCTATTCTTGATCACCATTACCTCTCAATTGATAATATTCTACGGTTTTTTGTTTTGTTTTTAAGTAAGCTCTATGCCCAATGTGGGGCTTAAACTCACGACCATGAGATCAAGAGTCACATACTCTACCAACTGAGCCAGCCAGGTACCCTGACATTTCATAATATCCTAACTCTTTGCTAGTATCTATCCTCTTTTATTCTTTCTATTCAAATATAGTCTGATCATATAATTGCTAAAAAAAAAAAAAAAAAAAAAAAAAAAAAAAAGCAATGGTTTCCTCTGCCTACCTATAATATTAAATGCAGGGGCACTTGGGTGGCTCAGTTCATTCGCCGAACATCCAACTCTTGATTTCAGCTTAGGTCATGATCCCAGGGTCATGGGATCGAGCCCCATGTCAGGCTCTACACTGAGTATGGAGCCTGCTTAATATTCTCTTTCTCTCTCCTTCTGCCCTTCTTCCCACTCACTCTCTCTCTAAAATAAAATAAAATTAAAATGAAATAAATGCAAACTCCAAATTTTAGAATTCAAAGCCCTCTTCAACATGACCCTTTCCAACCATCCATCCCCTACCACTTGGTTCCTCTTTATGGACTTTATCCTCTGGCCAAATTGGGACTGCATCTTTCAAGAACAGGGCACTCTAGTTTCTCACCAGCTTATCTCTGTTCCTATTGCTACCTAATCCTGCGACCTCCCCTCCCACTTTCTACATGCCCAAATCTATTCCCTTCTTCCAGATACACTGCAATGCAATTTCTTCCATGAAGGACACCTCTGTATATCCTCTCAACAAGATATTTCTTTCCCAATTTTTGAATTTCTCCTATTATTTTAGTTTAATTCAAAGCAACTTTCTTATTCCTATTGCCCTCAACACACTATGGCTTCTTTGAGACAAAAAATTTTAACTCATTATCAGATCCTATGCAGAGTAACTAGTACTGAACTATGGATTTTACTAAACTCCAGTAAGACCATCACTTTTCTGTCTAACAAAATCTGTCAGGGCCCAGTTAAACTATTATTTCCTCTGAGAAAACTTCCCTTTACCTTTCTCTCATTTATTTTTTCCTTTCAGATATTCACTGAGTACCTACTACATGTCAGACATTTTGCTAGATACATGAAAGCTTTAAAATACTCTTGCTGGGGAGCCTGAGTGGCTCAGCCAGTTAAGCGTCTGACTCTTTATTTCAGCTCAGGTTATGATCTTATAGTTCACCAACAGCGTGGGGCCTACTTGGGATTCTCTCTCTCTCTGCCCCTACCCCACTTGGCTCTCTCTTCCTCCTCTCTCTCTCAAAATAAATAAATAAATAAGTAAGTAAATAAATAAATAAATAATTTTTAAATAAAATATTCTTGCCAATGTCCACTGAACAATGGATAAACAAAATGTAGTATACACATGCCTTAAAAAGGAAGAATATGCTACAATATGGATGAAACTTAAAACTATTATTCTTGAAAAATAAGCCAGACACAAAAGGATAAATATTGTAGGATTCTACCTTTTTTTTTTTTTTTGGTATGATTCTACTTATATGAAGTACCTAGAATAGTCAAATTAAATTCACAAACAAACTAAAACAATGGTTACCAGGAGTTAGGAGAAGGAGTAAATGGGGAGAACTCAAATATAACACCACAATGTTATATTATGTGTTATATTAAAAGCATTCAAGTATAGTATATATGTGTCTCTCCTATTCTACCATTACACATTGGGATTATGAACTCTTAAGGGTAAAACCGCATCTTCTTATTCATGTCCACATTCCTGGTCCTACCGTAATATCCACCACAAAGATAACCCTCTAAATTTTAAAGCTGCCCAAAAATAAAATGGGCTGTCTCAAAGGAAGATGCTAGCTCCCTCTGACTGAAAGATCACATGGAAGCTCAGTGGCCCTTTCTGAAAAATGTTATGCAGAGAATTCTTACATCTGTAGAAACCCCAGCTGAACCAAGTAGTATTAACAATCTTCCAGCTGCAGGTCTCTAAGCATAAGAATTCTCAAAGTGGTTCTAGACTAGACTGTCATTGGGACCCCTTTCCAGCCTTTGTTCTTAAACAGTGCTGCAACTTCAGGTAAGTAATATAACTTCTGCAGGCTCTTTTCCTCATCCCAAGATGCAAAAATTGTTGCCTTTAGTTAGGTGCACTTAGGAATCTACCCATCATAAAACAACTTAGTGTGGGATTAAAACCATTTTTCAGATCAGACATTCATCTGTTATTATGTATTATCCACTGTCTAATGTCTATCCATTATCACACACTAAAGTCTGGAGATGCAACAATGATTAAACAATGATTATCAGAGAACTTAAATTCTATGGGGTGAGATAGACAAGGTGGAAGAGGAAAAGAAAATACAGGAGCAGATTATAGAGAATTAAATTGAGGCAATATATATCCTTGGATGGCTACTTTGGATTGAGAGTTTAAGAGAGTTTAAGAGTTAACAGGTGGCAACTGTGCAGAGATCTGATCGACAAAAAGGAACCGAGGATGCGAAGACCAGAAAGAACAGCTATTGCAAAGGCCCAGAGACAGGAATAAGCTTCACTTATCTGAGGTACAAAAAGGATAGTGGGGTTGAATGTAGTGGAAGGGAGAGAAGAGGGCAAGATATGAGGTGTAAAAAGTAGACTGAGACCGGGGTGCCTGGGTGGCTCAGTCGATTAAGCGTCCAACTCTTAGTTTCAGCTCAGGTCATGATCTCACGGTTCGTGAGTTTGAGCCCAGCATCAGGCTCTGCTCTGACAGCACAAAACCTGCCTGGGATTCTCTCTCTCCCCCTTTCTCTGCCCCTCCTCTACTCTGTCTCTCAAAATAAATAAACTTAGAAAAAAAAAAAAAGTAGACCAAGACCAGGTCAAATAGAATTTTGTAAGTTAGAATAAAATCCAAATTCTTTTACCTTAAGTGCAGTAGGGAAACTCTTAAAAAAGAATTTTAAGTGGGTGCCTGGGTGGCTCAGTTGGTTAAGCATCCAGCTTCAGCTCAAGTCATGATCTCACAGTTTGTGAGTTTGAGTCCCACATCGGGCTCTGTGCTGACAGCTTAGAGCCTGGAGCCTGCTTTGAATTCTGTGTCTCCCTCTCTCTCTGCTTCTCCCCCACTCATGCTCTCTCTCTCTCTCATTCAAAAATAAATTAAAATATTAAAAAAAATAATAAAAAGAAAGAATTTTAAGCAAAGGAGTAATCAGACTCATATCTTAAAACGATCACTACGGGTTGCTGTGCAGAAAATGGTCAAAAAGGGTGGGGAAGACTAGAAATTATAAGATGCTGAGAGGCCTGTCACGAAATGACTGTAAAAGATCAAACAAGATGATGGTGGCTTAGTGTTGAGTGGCAGACAAGTGTGACAAGATTATGAATATAGATTTGGAGGTAAAGTGGAGATTACAAATACAGATTTGGGGGTAAAGTTGGCAGGACTGTTTAATGATGGATTTGAATGTGTTAGGGAAAAAGAGTTGGGACTTGAGTACTGTAGAGATGGTGGTTCTATTTCTTTTTTTTTTTTTTTTTTAACATTTATTCATTTTTGAGAGACAGAGAGAGACAGAGCATGAGTGGAAGAGGGGCAAAGAGAGAGGGAGATACAAAATCCGAAGCAGACTCCAGGCTTGAGCTATCAGCACAGAGCCCAACACGGGGCTCAAACTCACAGACTGTGAGATCATCACCTGAACTGAACTTGGATGCCTAACTGATTAAGCCACTCAGGTGCCCCAATGGTGGTTCTATTTCTGAAAGAAAAAAAAAAAAAAAAAACAAAGAAACAAAGAAAAGGAAAGACTAAAAGAGAAATCGTTTGAGTAGGAGGAGTCGGGTTAGAAATAAAAAAATTCTGGGACACCTGGGTGGCTCCGTCAGTTGAGCATCTGACTTCAGCACAGATCATGATCTCACAGTTCCGTAGGTTTGAGTCCCACGTCAGGCTCTGTGCTGACAGCAAGAAGCCTGCTTCGGATTCTCTGTCTCCCTCTCTCTGCCCCTTCCCCACTTGTGTTCTCTCTCTCTCTCTCTCTCTCTCTCAAACATTTAAAAAAATAAAAAATAAAGAAATAAAAAGAAATAAAACATTTTGCTTTGACCATGTTAAAATTAATATGTTCCCTAGTTATCTAAATGGCAAAGTCAAATAGGCAACAGGATATATGCATGTGGAGTTCTGGAGGTCAGAGTTGGAGATGAGGTTTATGAATCACCACCATATAACTGCCTGTTAAAGCCATGGAATAGGACAAACTCATCTTGGGAGAATGAATACAGAGACCCAACTCTGAGCCTTGAACACTTAAAATTTAGATACTGAGCAAAGGAGTGGCTAGTTTAGAGTTAGGAAGAAAATCAGAAGAGTGTGATGTCACCACAGCCAAGACAATAAACTGTTTCTAGGAAAAAGTGCCTAGGACTAATCCTACTAAGAAGTCAGGTGAGGTAAAAAGAGAAGTGGTTGTAGACAACATGATACTCTATAGAAAAAAACCAAAACATTCCACCAAAAAACTGCTAGAACTGATCCATGAATTGAGCAAAGTTGCAGGATATAAAATCAATGCACAGAAATCAGTTGCATTCCTTTACACAAATAATGAAGCAACAGAAAGAGAAATCAATGAATTGATCCCATTTACAATTGCAAAAAAACCCATAAAATACCTAGGAATAAACCTAAACAAAGAAATGAAAAATCTAAACACTGAAAACTATAGAAAGCTTATCAAAGAAACCGAAGACACAAAAAAATGGAAAAATACTCCATGCTCCTGGATTGGAAGAATATTGTTAAAATGTGGACACTACCCAAAGCAATCTATATTCAGTGCAATCCCTATTGAAGTAACACCAGCATTCTTCACAGAGCTAGAACAAACAATCCTAAAATTTGTATGGAACCAGAAAAGACCCCGAATAGCCAAAGTAATTTTGAAGAAGACCAAAGCAGGAGGCATCACAATCCCAGACTTCAAGTTATACTACAAAGCTGTAACCATCAAGACAGTATGGTACTGGCACAAGAACACTCATATCAGACTACAGAACCCAGAAATGGACCCACAAATGTATGGCCAACTAATCTTTGATAAAGCAGAAAAGAATATCCAATGGAATAAAGACAATCTCTTCAGCAGTGACATGCAGAAAAATGAACCTGGACCACTTTCTTACACCATACACAAAATAAAGCCAAAATGGATGAAAGACCTAAACGTAAGACAGGAAACCATCAAAATCCTAGAGGAGAAAGCAGGCAAAAACCTCTTTGACTTTGGCCGCAGCAACTTCTTACTCAAGGGAGGCAAGGGAAACAAAAGCAAAAATGAACTACTGGGACCTCATCAAAATAAATAGCTTCTGCACAGCAAAGGACACAATCAGCAAAACTAAAAGGCAACCAACAGAATGGGAGAAGATTATTTGCAAATGACATAACAGATAAAGGGTTAGTATCCAAAAGCTATAAAGAACTTCTCAAACTCAACACCCAAAAAACAAATAAGCCAGTGGGGAAATGGGCAAAAGACACGAATAGACACGTCTCCAAAGAAGGCATCCAGATGGCTAACAGACATGAAAAGATGCTCAACATCACTCATCATCAGGGAAATACAAATCAAAACCACAATGAGATGCCACCTCACACTAGTCAGAATGGCTTAAAATTAACAACTCACGCAACAACAGATGTTGGCGAGGATGTGGAGAAAAAGAATCTCTTTTGCACTGCTGGTGGGAATGCAAACTGGTGCAGCCACTCTGGAAGACAGTATGGAAGTTCCTCAAAAAGCTAAAAACAGAAGTACCCTACAACCCAGCAATTGCACTACTAGGTATTTATCCAAGGGATACAGCTGTGCTGTTCGAAGGGGTGCATGCAACCCCAATGTCTATAGCAGAGCTATTGACAATAGCCAAAGTATGGAAAGAGCCCAAATGTCCATCGATGGATGAATGGATAAAGAAAATGTGGTATATATATGCAATGGAGTATTACTCAACAATCAAAAAGAATGAAATCTTGCCATTTGCAACCACATGGATGGAACTAGAGGGTATTATACTAAGCAAAATTAGTCAGAGAAAGACATATCATATGACTTCACTCATATGAGGAATTTAAGATACAAAACAGGGGCGCCTGGGTGGCGCAGTCGGTTAAGCGTCCAACTTCAGCCAGGTCACGATCTCGCGGTCCGTGAGTTCGAGCCCCGCATCAGGCTCTGGGCTGATGGCTCAGAGCCTGGAGCCTGTTTCTGATTCTGTGTCTCCCTCTCTCTGACCCTCCCCCGTTCATGCTCTGTCTCTCTCTGTCCCAAAAATAAATAAACGTTGGAAAAAAAAAAAGATACAAAACAAATGAACATAAAGGAAGGGAAGCAAAAATAATATAAAAACAAGGAGGGGAACAAAATATAAGAGACTTTTAAATACAAAAAACAAACTGAAGGTTGCTGGAGTGGTTGTGGGGTGGGAGGATGGGCTAAATGGGTAAGGGGCATTAAGGAAGACACTTATTGGGATGAGCACTGAGTGTTACATAGGGGTGATACATAGGGGATGAATCACTGGAATCTACTCCTGAAATCATTATTGCACTATATGGTAACAAACTTGGATGTAAATAAATAACATTAATTAGACACACACACACACACACACACACACACACACACACACACACAGAAGAAAGAAGTGGCCATTGGTTTTGTAGTCCCTGTAGACTGGAAGAGACAGAAGCCTGACTGGAGCGGCGGGGCAGGGGGAGGAGTGGGGAACAGAATCAAATGAATCATTGTAGCACACTGATTATTCCTCAGCACAACTAAAAGTCCCAAGGTATTAACTTCTTATAATATCTTTACCAGAAACTCCAAATTTCTAGCATAAACTACATGATTTTTCCTAAAGATAGTAGGTAGAAAGACAATAAAGGGTCAGATAAATCTGGATCTGTACCCATCCTCTGCCACTTACTAGCTATGTGTCTTCAGGTAAGTTTCTTAACCAGGTTAAGCTTCAGTTGCCTCATCTATAAAATGGAAATATGAATAATACCTATCTCATAAGGTTGTTGTGAATAATAAGATATTGCATGTAAAATGTTTAGTACAAGGGAGCTATTATCATTACTGTTTTCATTATATTTTTCTTTAGATAGTTCCTTTATTAAAAAAATCACAGTACTTTATTGTAATTAGGCTATTTTAATTGTTAAAATTGAATATAAAAAAATTAAATGTAAAAATATCTAATGCCGTTTTCCTAATCTTTTAAAATATATTTGTAAATATATCTTTGTAAATATAAAAGGTGATACACCCACCACTTAGAAAATTCTAATATGCCCATATGGATGGCATGATATAGGCTGAGAATTGCCTTATCTTCTACATATCCTCATCAGCCTAAACTATGTTGAGTTTTACTCTCTGAAGTCTGCACTGAGAAAAATAATAGGATTAATAGAGGGGTGGATTCCCAACATATCATTAATAACCTCACACTGTGCCCAGGACTTCTTTTTCACTCACAGGTCTTCTTCCTTCCTTACTTTTAGGGATCTTAAGACTTTTTTTTGTTTTATTCCTTCATAAAAATAAAAATTGTGGCCATTTTCATATAAGACATTTAAATATTTAATGTACAGAAAAAGAATAGTCAGCCAAACAATTAAAAATTATGTATCTAGGGACCTAGGTGCTCCCTGGTGGCTCACATAGGTTAAGCATCTGACTCTTGGTTTCAGCTCAGGTCATGACTTCACGGTTTGTGAGTTTGAGCCCTGCACTGGGCTCTGCACTGGGATTCTTTCTGTCTCCCCCCCCCCACCCCCTCCCCAGCTCGTGCTCTTTCTCAAACTACATAAACTTAAAAAAACTATATATCTAAATTAACTTCTTTTTAAATGTGTAAATAAACATTTAAATAAATACAAAAATCTCTCTATACCCAGAAATAAATAATGGTAGTAGAACACTAGTCAAATGCTGAAAAATACTCACCGCAAAGTCAAAGTGTAATCTCCCTGCATTTTTGTTGAGGCATCTCTGACCAAGAACGTACCATCTGGCATATCCCGTAATTTGTCATTTACCTCCTCCCTGAAAAACAGAATTATAGGAAAACAAAAAAAAATGTAATTGCTGATTGTTCTCTTCACATTAATCGATTAGTTGATTAGTCAATTGTTTTCTTCACATATTACTACTAAGACTAGTTAGGAGGGGAGTGTGTCTAAGGTCACAGAATTATGGGGGCCCTCAGAGGTCATTTAGTTCCTCCCCCTAGATATGATCTTTCTGTTTTGATTTTTGGAATTATGCAACCTAAGGACAGGCTATTTGCTTTTTAAACTCTTCCAGATTTCAAACGTCTGTAGGGGATAGTGTTTCCATTAAGCCTTTAGGGCTTCCTTAGGCAAGTCTGAACTTGTACGGTTTCAGGAGAAACCAGCAGCTGTTTAGAAAGAAGGTTATGTTTAAGCAACAGTGGCAGCTGTGTCTGATCAGAAGGGGAAAATTTCACTAAGTTCACAACCTTTCAATATAATCTTCTCCAATTTGAATTTATACTGATGATAAACTCCTCTCGCAGAGTTGGTTTAGAACTTTAAGAATACTAGAACACTCAGGAAAGGAGGGCATAGAAGACTCTTGAGTTACAGACCCACATGGTCTTAGAATGTAAGTTTAAGGGATGACTGGGTAGCTCAGTCGGTTAAGCAACTGACTTGGTTTTGACTCAGGTCATGATCTCACAGTTCAGTTAGTGGGTTCAAGTCCTGTGCTTGATTCTCTCACTGCCCCTTTCCCCCACATGCTTGTGCTCCCCCTCCTCTCAAAATGAAACTTAAAAAAACTTAAAAAAAAAGAATATAAATTTAAATGATATTTAAATCTAACAAAGCATTTTATTATATAATTACAAAATAAAAATGTTCTGGTCCATTTTAATATAAAAATATATTAAGTCTCCTCCCAAAAATTAAACATAGAATTACCATATAACTCAGAAATTCCACTTCAGGGCATGCACCCAAAAGAACTAAAAGCAGGGACTTGAATAAACATTTATACACCAATGTTCATGGCAGCATTATTCACAATAGCCAAAAGCTGTAAACAATCCAAATGTTCAAAGCCAAATGTCCAGATGAATGAATAAATAAAAATGTGGTGTATATACACATAATGGAATATTATTCAGCCTTAAAAAAGAAGAAAATACTGACACATGCTACAACACGGATGAACCTTGAAGACATTTTGTTAAGTGAAATAAGCCAGTCACAAAAGGATAAATATGGTAAGATTCCACTTATGTGAGGTACCTAGAGTAGTCAAATTCATAGAAACAGAAAGTAGGATGGTGGTTTCCAGGCGCTGGGGAGAATAGGAGGAAAAGGCAGTTAGTGTTTAACGAGTACAAAGTTATGCTTTGGGAAGATGAAATAGTTCCAGAGATGGATGGTGGTGAGGGTTGAACAATACTGTCAATGTACTTTATGCCACTAAGCTGGACATTTAAAGATGGTTAAAATGGTAACAAAGGGGAAAAAAAAGAAATGAGTGGCACTCTGGGAATTAAAGAAAACAGACAAGAGAAAGAGAAACACAAGCATATTAAAGAATACACCATCAGCCTGGAACCTAATTTGACAGAAATGGATAGGTCTTTTCTAAAACAAAATTCAAGAAAAACAAGAAATTTGAAAATTCAAATTCAATATATATATTTCCCTTCTCTAGGCTCAGATTTTTCCAAAACCACATTTTACCCAAAAAGTAAACCTGTTCTAGAGTCCTGTTTCTCAAAATGAGGTATGTGAAGACTACATCAAAATCACCTGGGGAAACTGTTAAATGCAGATTCCTGGGCCCCACCTCAATTGGTTCTTGTGCATGCAAAGATAATGGAACCACTGACTTAGACACAGAAAGGTAAAGAAAATTAAGTACCTGTAACTATCTTTTATCCTAAAACACATGTAGCTATCCTAAATGTAGAAGTTTCATTTATTCAGAAATCTATCCTCAATACAGTATTAAAAGTAATGATCACACCTGTAATAAAGATTTTCTTGTCACTTTTTTGTGGGAAGGACAGCATTTAGAAACTTTTGAAATGTTCTCACACATGATTTTCAAAATGGTAATCTTTAACAACTAGTAGTGCATTAAAATGTTTTATTTTTAACTAATTCTCAAAAATGACTTGTTTTTCAACTGCATTGAATTATAGTAGTATTCTAGTTATTACCTTGAAATATCCCCCCAGTACCATTCTGCATCCTGAAGAGAAACAGAACTGTCCTTCATTCCATTTGTAACAGCTGAAGTCATTGGCTTAGGTGGCTTTGGTGGAAGAGCTAGAAGAAAAATGAATATTATTTTGTAGATGTAAATTACTATTTCTTTTCTAATTTCCTCAGTCAGGAACAGCTCATTAACCAATGTACATTAAGATTCGGATAATTATAAATCAAGTGTTATTTTATATTAAATGTTAGCCAAAGAAGGAATCCTTTTAGAACTCTACCAATAACTGCCTAAAATGTGAAATTTTCAAGCTACCTGGGTTTTTTTTTCCTTCTTATAAAGTGCTAACTTTTAATTCTGAACAGATGCCACCCAAAACTTCATCTTCTCTCAAAAGACAGTGTGAAGCCCCTTCACCAACAATTCAGCCCAAAAGCCATTACATGAGACTGGTCATGATGGCTAAGAGTTAGTATCAGAGCCCAAAGCAGGTGAAGAAGGATTATGTCCAAATAAGGGGACAGCAGCACAGCACAGCACAGGATCTCAGAGCCAGAGGAGGGTAAGAAGGAGATCTTCACAGGGACAGCCTGGCACAAGGTGTTAAATAAAGCTAAATGAAATAAGAAGCACAGCAGCACAGGGCCCGGTAGCACAGTGTAGTGGAGACCAAGCCAATGAGGACACAGTCCTCAGAAATGGGCATACCAGTGCAATGAGACAAAGCCAGATAAGGGTGAAAAGAGTTTCTACTTGGGGGAGGGGAGGCTGCGAGGTGTTGGAGGAATGCAGCAATAAGCTGTAAGAGATGAGGTACATACAGAGATATGAACCAAATAAGTAAAACTATTAAAATTAATAAGACCCAGTTTTCTCATAGTCTAAAAAGGAAGTTACAAATATGGAAAAGTGAAAAAATAGAACGATCCCTCGAGTTTGAACTGGAATTGCAGCTATTGATAATGAACTCATGAAATTCAATAGAAAGAGAGATGCAAATGTCTGTACATACTGGGAATAAAATTATTCCCAAGCTCTGTCCTGAGAGGTCCTGAAATCAGCCGCACCCCCAATATGCATAACCAGTACCCAGATCTTTATTTCTAGTGCCATCCTCTACTTAAAACAATCTGGGCTCTTTGAAGAAAGGCTGATTCCAGGGCTGGGGCAGAGCAAGAACCAAATGAACCTCAAACATCATGTTAAGCCAAAAAGCAAGCAAGTGCTCAAAGAATGAGGGGCCACGACAAAAAATAAAGGAGCCAACTGAAGGGGCTCCCACTACCAAATATGAAGCATCAATATGAATAATGATAGTAAGGAAATATAAGTCATCAAACAAAATAAGAATCCACGTGTCCATGCAGGCAGATATAAAAAATAAATAAATAATTGAAAGATTAATGAGGAGGATTTACAAAATCTCAGAAGGCTTTCCTACAAAATGCTTATTAGTCACAAAAGTAAAAAGACAAGAAGTGGAGAAGTCTGGTAAATACCACCTTAATCAAATAATCAATTAAGTTAATACCACTAGTAATGATAAAATCTTGGGCCCCCAACAGGATGCAATGAGAAGGATAAAACATCACTTCTGTGATATTCCTGCCAAATACGCATAAACTGAATTTAATCGTGAGGAGACATCAGACAAGCCACAATTGAGAGATATTCTACCAAAAAAAAAAAAAAAAAAACAGGCCTGTAATCTTCAAAAAAGTCAAGGTTGTGAAAATCAAGAAAGATTGATGAACTGTTCCAGATTGAAGAAAACTAGAGAATTGTGACAATTAAATGCAGTTTGTGACTTTGTTACAAAGAATATTACTGGAGGAAGGACAAAACTTGAATGGGAGCTGAGAATAAGATTGGTGTTGTAATACATCAACGTGAATATTCTGATTTTGTATAGGAGAATGTTCTTGGTGGTAGGAAATACAGACAAATATGATCATTGTGGGGTATCATGTCAGCAACTTACTCTCAATGATTCAAGAAAATAAATTATTTGTACTATACTTTTTTTCAATATATGAAATTTATTGTCAAATTGGTTTCCATACAACACCCAGTGCTCATCCCAAAAGGTGCCCTCCTCAATACCCATCACCCATCCTCCCCTCCCTCCCACCCCCCATCAACCCTCAGTTTGTTCTCAGTTTTTAAGAGTCTCTTATGCTTTGGCTCTCTCCCACTCTAACCTCTTTTTATACTTCTAACTTTTCTATAAGTTTGAGATGGTTTCTAAATATTTTTTTAACAAAAAAGAGACAATATAGAAGGAAAATGGGGAAAATGTGAATATATTCTTCAAAACAGAAACTGTTAAATATCTCTCAATAAGAATGTCAAAAAATTCAATGGTAGAAGAATAGTCTTTTTAACAAATGGTGCTAGGATAACTGGTTATCCTTATTCAAAAGAACACAGTCAGACCCCTATATCACACCATATGCAAAAATTAACTCAAAATGGATCAAAGATCTAAACATAAGAGCTAAAACTAAAAAACTTTTCAAAGAAAACAGGCTTAAATCTTCATGACTCTGGATTAGGCATTAGTTTCTTAGAAACCAAAAGCACAAATGACTAAAAGAAAAAAAACAGATAGACTGGACTTGATCAAAATTAAAATTTTTTGTGCTTCAGATGACATCAAGAAAGTGCAAAGACAACACACAGAACTGCAGGAAATCTTTGTAAATCATGTATCTGATTTTATTTATTTAAAAAAAATTTTTAATGTTTATTTATTTTTGACAGAGAGAGAGAGAGAGAGAGAGAGAGAGAGAGACGGAACATGAGTGGGGGGTGGGCAGAGAGAGAGAGGGAGACACAGAATCCAAAGCAAGCTCCAGGCTCTAGGCTGTCAGCACAGGGCTCAACGCGGGGCTCAAACTCATGGACCGCGAGATCATAACCTGAGCTGAAGTTGGACAATTAACGGACTGAGCCACCCAGGTGCCCCATATATCTGATTTTAAAAACTGTATCTAGAACACAGAAAGAACTCTTGCAACTTAACAAAAAGGCAAATGATTAAAAATGGGCACCGGATCTGAATAGACATTTCTCCAAAGACAATATACACATGGCCAGTAGCACATGAAAAAATAAGATCATCAGCCATCAAGGAAATCAAAATCAAAATAATGGAGCACCTAGGTAGCTCAGTTGGTTAAGCGTCCGACTCTTGCTTTCCGCTCAGGTCATGATTTCACGGTTTGTGAGACTGAGCCCTGGGTGGGGCTCTGCGCTAACAGCATGGAACCTGCTTGGGATTCTCGCTCCCTCGTTCTCTGTCCCTCCCCTGCGCTCTCTCTCTCTCTCTCTCTCTCTCTCCCTCTCTCTCATTCACTCCCTCTCTCTCTCTCTCAAATAAACTAACTTAAATTCAAAAAAATAAAATAAAAATCACAATAGATATCACTTCACACCCTCTAGGATTTGACTATACAGTTCACCCTTTGACAACAAGGGTTTGAAATGCACAGGTCCTCTTATACACAGATTTTTTTGGAAAATTTCTTGGAGATTTCCAACAGCTTGAAAAAATTCACAAACCACCTAAGTCTAGAAACATAACAGCCTAAGAAAACATTAGATATGTCATGAATGCATAAAATACATGTATACACTAGTCTATTTTTTTTTCCAACTTTTTTTTTTTTTTTTTTTTTTGGGACAGAGAGAGACAGAGCATGAACGGGGTAGGGGCAGAGAGAGAGGGAGACACAGAATCGGAAACAGGCTCCAGGCTCTGAGCCATCAGCCCAGAGCCCGACGCGGGGCTCGAACCCACGGACCGCGAGATCGTGACCTGGCTGAAGTTGGATGCTTAACCGACTGCGCCACCCAGGCGCCCCTACACTAGTCTATTTTATCATTTACTACCATAAAATATACACAAATCATAAAAAGTTAAAATTCATCAAAATTTTGTGCCAACACTTACAGATTGTACATGGTGCCATTTGTGGTTGAGAGAAATGTTAAACAAAGGTAAAAATACAGTACTAAATCATAACTGCATAAAATTAACTGTAGTACATGTTGTACTACTGTAATAATTTTGTAGCCATCTCTTGTTGCTATTGCAGTAAGCTCAAGTGTTGTAAGTATCCACTTAAAATGCCCTGTGACACTAATCATCTCTGCATGAACAGTTCATTTCTCTCTAGTGAATTACATATCACAGTAAAAAGTAATCTCCCGTGGTTCTTGCATATTTTTTGTGTTTAGTGCAATACCTTAAACCTTGAATAACACCAAAGGACCCATACAAAGTGCCACTAGTGATGTTGGAAGCTCCCAAGAAGCAAAGAAAAGTCATAACATTACAAGAAAAAGTTGAATTGTTTGAGGTCTGCAGTTGCCCACCAGCCTAAAAGACCATTGTTTAAAAAAAAAAAAAAAAGGAAATTTGTGAAGCCGTCACTGCCGCTATGCCAGCAGATGCAAAAACCTCACACTTTTTGCAAAATACTTTTTTATCCTGTATTGCAAGTGCAGCTTTTATAGCAGGACAGCTATAAGAAAGGCATACCTATAGACTCTAATATTATTCAAAGAAAAGCTAAGTCTTTATATGACAACTAAAAGCAAAAGGAAGGTGAAGGATCTAAAGCCAGAGAATTTAACCAGCAAAGGATGGTTTGATAATTTTAGAAAGAAGTTTGGCTTTAAAAACATTAAGATAACAGAAGAAGCAGCTTCTGCCAACCAAGAGGCAGCAGACAAGTTCCCAGAACCATTAAGAAAATCATGGAGGAGAAAGAAGGTCTGCCTGAACAGGTTTTTAATGCAGACAAAAGTGCCCTTTTCTTGGGGGGGGGGGGCGCCACAAAGGACATTCATTAGTAAGAAAGAGAAGTGAGCACCAGGATTTAAGACAGGAAGGGATTAAAAAAAAAAGAAAAAAAAGACAAGAAGGGATAGGCTAACTCTATCCTTTGGTGCAAATGCAGTTGGATTTATGATCAAGATCGGGCACCTGGGTGGCTCAGTCGGTTGGGCGTCTGACTTCAGCTCAGGCCATGATCTTGTGGTCTGTGAGTTCAAGCCCCACGTCAGGGTCTGTGCTGACAGCTCAGAGCCTGGAGCCTGCTTCGGATTCTGTGTTTCCCTCTCTCTGGCCCTCCCCACTCACACTCTGTCTCACTCTCTCTCTCAAAAATAAGTCAACATTAAAGAAAAAAAAAAAAGATTGTCCTTATCTATATAAAGCTGCTAACCCCAAGCCTTGAAAAGAAAAAATAAATACCAGATACCAGTCTTTTGATTATACAACAAGAAAGCCTAGATAATAAGAACGCTTTTTCTAGACTGGTTTCATCAATGCTTGTCCCTGAAGCCAGGTACTTCCTGGCTTTTACCTTGCCAGGCTTATACCTTGCCAGGCTTTTACCTTTTACTGGCTTTTACCTTGCCAGTAAAAGACTGCCTTTTAAAGTTCTTTTGATATTGGACAGTGCCCCTGGCCACCCAGAACCCGACAAATCCAACACCAAAAGTGTTAAAATGGTCTACTTGCCCCCAAACACAACATCACTAATTCAGCCTCTAGATCAGGGGGTCATAAAGACCTTAAAGGCTCGTGATGCACAAGTCTTTGGAAAGAATTGTCAATGATATGGAAGAGAACCCTGATAGAGAGAACATCATGATAGTCTAGAAGGATTACATCACTAAAGAGGCGCCTGGGTGGCTCAGTTGGTTAAGCGTCCAACTTCGGCTCAGATCATGATCTTGGCAATTTGTGGGTTTGAGCCCCGTGTTGGGGCTCTGTGCTGACAGCTCAGGGAGCATGGAGCCTGCTTCAGATTCTGTGTCTCCCTCTCTCTCTGCCCCTCCCCCGCTCATGCTGTCTGTCTGTCTCTCTCTCTCTCAAAAATAAACATTAAAAAAATATTTTAGAAGGATTACATCACTAAAGATGCCATCACTGTTACAGAAAAAGCCATGAAAGCTATCAAGCCCAGAACAATAAATTCCTGCTGGAGAAAATAGTGTCCAGATGTTGTACATGACTTCACAGGATTTACAATAGAACCAATCAAGGAAATCATGAAAGAGATCGTAGATATGGGGGGGAGGGGGAAGCAGTGAGTGAAGGGTTTCAAGATATGGATCTTAGAGAAAAAATGCTATCACAATGGAGGAATTAACAGAAGACGTGATGGAGATGAGTGCTTCTGAACCAATGTCAGATGATGAAGAAGATGAAGAAGCAGCAGTTCCAGAAAACAAAGTGACATTAGACAATCTGGCAAAAGGGTTCCAAATATCCAAGACTGCTTTTGACTTCATTTAGGATATGGACCCTTGTATGATACAAGCAACGAAACAAAACAAATGGTAGAAGGATTGATACTGTATAGAAATTTTTAGAGAAATGAAAAAGCAAAAATGTCAGATAGAAATTACTACAGGGGCGCCTGGGTGGCTCAGTCAGTTAAGCACCCAACTCTTGACTTCAGCTCAGGTCATGGTCTCATAGTTTGTGAGTTCAAGCCCCGCATCAGGCTCTGTGCTGACAGCACGGAGCCTGTTTGGGAATCTCTCTCTCTCCCTCTCTCTCAAACTAAATAAACTTAAAAAAAAAATTACTACATATTTCTGTAAAATTACACCGAGTGTGCCTGCCTCTCCTGCCTCCACTTCTACCTCCTCCTCCACCTCTTTTGCCTCTGCCACCCCAGGGCAGCAAGATCAACTCTCCTTCTTCCTCCTCCTCTTCAGCCTACTCAACATGAAGATAACATGGATGAAAATCTTTATGATGATTCAATTCCACTTAACAGCAAATAATCATCATACTGTACAGTTAATAAACTGTTGTGCATGTGTCTTGATATAAAAACTTAGTAACTGTATAGCAAGAACTATGACATTTTTGTCATCATTGCCAATCATATTTATGTTTCATTATCAATGCATGAATTGTTATATCTGTAAATAAATGAGTTTTTTCCCATTATCTTTTCATTTTTGATGTCTAGTGTAAAAGGTATAACATCTTATAGTATTTTTGTATCATATAATATTAATGTAGTTACTGAAAGACAGATGATTTATCTTATGAACAGACAACATAAACTCACACTGTCAATAAATACATTACAGTACTGTAAATGTATTTTCCCTTATGATTTTCTTACTAACATTTTTTCTCTAGCTTATTTTATGGTAAAAATGCAGTATGTAATACATACAACATACAAAATATGTGTTAATCTGTTTCTGTCATCAGTAAGGCTTCTGGTCAACAGTAGGCTATCAGTAGTTAAGTTTTTGGGGAGTCAAAAGTTATACACAGATTTTTAACTGCACAGGGGATTTGCACCTCTAACTCCCACATTATTCAAGGATAAACTATAATCAAAAAGACAGACAAGTGTTGGTAAGAATGTGAAGAAACTGGAACTCTCATACACTGCTAATAGAAACATAAAATGAGGGGCGCCTGGGTGGCTCAGTCGGTTGAGCGTCCGACTTCAGCTCAGGTCACGATCTCACGGACCGTGAGTTCGAGCCCCGCGTCGGGCTCTGGGCTGATGGCTCAGAGCCTGGAGCCTGCTTCCGATTCTGTGTCTCCCTCTCTCTCTGCCCCTCCCCCATTCATGCTCTGTTTCTCTCTGTCTCAAAAATAAATAAACGTTAAAAAAAAAAAAAAAAGAAACAAAATGATGTAACTGTTTTGAAAACAATCTATCAGCTCCTCAAAAGGTTAAACCTAGAGGGGTGCCTAGCTGGCTCAGTCAGTGGAGCATGCAACTCTTGATCTTGGGGTTTTGAGTTCAAGCCCAATGTTGGGTGTGGAGATTACTTAAAAACAAAAAAATAAATAAATATTTTAAAAAGGTTAAACCTAGTAGGGATGCCTAAGTGGCTCAGTCGGTTAAGCATCTGACTTCGGCTTAGGTCATGATCTCACAGTCTGCAAGTTGGAGCCCCGCATCAGGCTCTGTGCTGCCAGCTCAGAGCCTGGAGCCTGCTTCAGATTCTGTGTCTCCCTCTCTCTCTCTGCCCCTCCCCCACTCATACACTGTATCTCTCTCTCAAAAAAAAAAAAAACATTAAAAAATAAATAATTTTTTTAAAAAAGGTTAAACCTAGAGTCACCATATTACCCAGCAACTTCAATCGTAGCTATATACTTAAGAAAAACAAAATCTACATCCGCACAAAAACTTGTGTATCAGTGTTTATAACAGCATTGTTTATAATAACCAAAAAGTGGAAACAACCCAATATCCATCAACGGATGGATAGGGGTGCCTGGGTGGCTCAGTTAAGCATTCAAGTCTTGATCCCAGCTCAGGTCATGATCTCATGGGTTCGTGATCTCGAGCCCCACACTGGGCTCTGTGCTGACAGTGTGGAGCCTGCCTGGGATTCTCTCTCCTCCTCTCTCCGCATCTACCGCATTTGCTCTCTCTCCCTCTCTCTCTCTCAAAATAAATAAATAAGCTTAAAAGAAAGATGAATGGATAAATAAGATGTATATATCCAGACAGTGGAATATTATTTGGCAGTAAAAAGGAATGAAATATTCCATAAAATGTATGAACCATGAAAACATTTAGGCTACCTGAAAGAAGCCAGTCACAAAAGACCACAAATTAGAGGATTTCACTGTCTAGAACAGGCAAACTTACAAAGAAAATAAATTAATGGTTGCCTAGGGTGGTATTAAAGGGGAAAGGGGAAGGAGAGCCAATGTGTGCAGAGTGGGGCAATGAAAATGTTCCAAAATTGCTTGTGGTGATGGTTGCAGAACTCTGTGAATGTACTAAAACCTATGGCATTATACACTCTAAGTGGGTGAATTGTATGCTGTGTGAACTTTATCTCAATAAAGCTGTTCTTTTAAAAAAACTATCAGGCTTCTGAAATTGTTAGATGAAGGAAGAACTTGCTATAATCCATACTTTTTTCTAAATGGTACTTATTTATGCCTATCTTGTTTGGAAAGGATTTGATGCGGCTTACAAAAAATAGCTACAATTGGAACTATAATTTTGCAAAATTTAAAATTCTTCTACTTCTCCACTTATAAGAATTAACAGTTTAAACTTGTTCTATACAAAGTATTGTGCTATAGCTATGAAAGGTACAAAGACAAGGTGTTCCCAGCACTCAAATGAACCAACCTAGAGGGAATAACACATAGAAACACCTAACCGTAACACTCGGCAGAGTGAAGTAAATACTATAATAAAGGTAAAAGCAAAGTGTAATGGAAACCCAGCAAAAGGAGCATTTGATTCCCTCCTAGGGAAACTTCAGTTCAAACACTAAGCTTCTCAAACCTAGAACTTCCTGAACTAAGAGCCGTGACCAGCAGGGCCCAAAAAGAACCAATATGCCTCTTTGAGTCAACAGTGGGTTACACTCTAATCACCAAAAGGAATCACAAAGACTTGGTACTATCTATATCCCTTCTCTGGAAGAGCTCTATGCTAAACTGAGTTGACCAAGCTGCATGGGGAAGATGCTATTTATGGATAATAGTTCACTGGTAGCTCTACCACCAACAAACATGTAATGACCATTTCATCTATTACAGAGGGCTGCCCAGAGCCTCCTTGTATCTTACTTTTCTTATCTACAGAAATAAGAATGAAATGACTACAAAGCTGTTTCTACATAAAGTTCCTAAAACAACACAACTATAATGAACTATAAGATCGGAAATGAATGCAATACTGGCCTATTTATATATTCTTATCTATCATTATATACATAAAATATTCAATACCTCCTATGTTCTATAAGTGGGGAATTATAGCAATAAACTAGAGAGACACAGTCCCTATACTTACGGACTTTATAGTCCAAAAGGATAAATTTCAATATAATTCATTATTCCTAAAATCTGAGTATGTTCAAATTTATCCCAATTAGAGTCTTCAATCTAAATGTCTTGCCTTCTCTGGTATTTGACCCCCATCATCATGTAAATTATAGAATTTACTAAACACAAGCAAAACAAAAAAATTATCCTAACCTTGTAATTATATGGAGACAGGGAGATTTATATCTATATGTTGCTTCCAAATTATGATATTATAAATAAGGCTTAAAAAATTCCAAACCACTTAACACCTTAAGTAGGTCAAGTAGAACATATGGAGAGAAAAGCTAATTAGGGTACATTAATGATCTTTTAACCACTTGATAAGGTAGTTCTTGCACTGGTGAGCACTGCAGTGCTAGGTGATGTTAAATACACCTGAACAAATATCTTCCTAAATAAGTATTCATAAAATGCCTAGGAGTTTTATTTCTGTTTAGTAGATGATAAAAAGGACTTTTGTTTCCACTTTCATAAATTATGAGTTTTCAATTTCAGCAACACAAAAAGATTTTTAAATTCAATTTTAATATGTAGATATACGAGCAAACATCTACACACAAATGTACATGTTTGCTTTGGTGTGTGTGTGTTTGTGTGTGTGTATACATACATAAAGACATCTGGAAAAATACAGAAACTTAATAGGGTATATAACAGGGATGGAGAAGCAGCACAGGAGAGTATGTATGTATGTTTTCTTTAGGTATATTTTAATAAAAACAAAAATGATAGTTATGAGTAACTTTTTATTTTAATTCATTGTGTTTTCTGACTTTTTTTCAGGTTTTCATTTAAATTCTAGTTAACCTAGGGGCGCCTGGGTGGCTCATTCGGCTAAGCATCCGACTTCAGCTGAGGTCATGATCTCGTGGTCCATGGGTTCAAGCCCCACGTGGGGCTCTGTGCTGACAGCTCAGAGCCTGGAGCCTGCTTTGGATGATGTGTCTCCCTCTCTCTCTGCCCCTCCCCCACTTACACTCTGTCTCTCAAAAATGAATAAATGTTAAAAAAAAATTTAAATTCTAGTTAACCTATATGATAAAATTGGTTTCAGGTATAGAATCTAGCATTTCATCACTTACATGTAACACCCAGTGCTCATCACAACAAGTGCACTCCTTAATACCCATCACCCATTTAGTCCACCCCACTCACCCACTTCCTTCCATCAACCCTCAGTTTGTTCTCTATAGTTAAGAGTCTATTTTCCGACTTTTTAAAAGAAGTTTCAAAAATTCACTTTGGTATTTTTTAATTAAAGAAAGCATTCAGGATCTACAACACTATAAAAAGATTATTTCTTTAGTCGTGGTCTATAATTAGTATTTTATAAATGCTATTTATAAATGAACAGTAAAGTATCAAAGTTAAAAGTGCTAAAGTTGATAACTGTAGCATACTGTGGAATGTAAAGGAACATTCCTATTCCTAGGAAATCTATATTAAAGCATTCAGGGGTTAAGGGTCAGGATGAATGTAACTTATTCTCAAGCAGTTCAGAAAAAAGCAGTAGGATTTTATATAATAAACAGAGAACACGAATGATAAAGTAAATGGAATAAAATGTTAGCAAGTAAACCTGAGTAAAGAACATATAGGTATTCCTTATATTCCTATTTTTGCAACTTTTCTGTAAGTTTTAAATTGTTTCCAAATAAAATACTTAATTAAAAAAAAAAAAAAAAAAAGAGTCAGAGTTAGGTACTTATTAAAACCAGGGAGGAATGGCAGATCTCAGCCCTAATAGTCTATGCTGGGATTTGACTTTACAAAGGATGGTTTCAAACATAAAATGGTAGATAAAAGGCTAAAACAACATTCGAATGTATGTCTCCAGTCTGTGCCGGGGGGAGAAGGGGCACATCTAATTATATAAGCATTTAGGCCTTTCAACCTTTTCATTCCAAATACTACAAAACTCAGAGCCAGCTATATTTCCCTCATCTCAGGGTGAAGTTTTTTGTTGTTGTTTTTGTTTTTTACATTTATTTGATAGAGAGAGAGCGAGAGCACAATCAGGGTAAGGGGAGAAAGACAGAGAGAGAATCCCAAGCAGGCTCTGCACTGTCAATACAAAGCTCAATGCAAGGCTCGAACTCATGAACTGTGAGATCATGAACTGACCTGAAATCAAGAGCTGGATGCTTCACCAACTGAGCCACCCAGGCTCCTCTCAGGGTAAAGTTTTAACTAACATTCTGTCTGAAACTCTGACCAAAGACTTTATTAACTCTGTAACCCAAAATTACAGCACAGTTCCTGATACACACAATAAATGTGTTCATTCAACAGTGACTGACCTACTTATTCTAGGCCTTTGTTTCCTCCATCCATAAAATAGGGCCAAAGTAGTACCTACATCCTATGAGGGTTAAATGAGTCAATACATGTAAACTTAAAACAGTGTACAACACACAGCAACCAAGAAATATTAGCTGTTAGATATAGGTGCTAGGCTAGATGCCAAAGATAGTAACAAAACAAACAGTCCAGTGGGCAATTCAAGTAAGTAAAACATGTAATTATTGGGCCAAGATTAAACACAATGAGGGGCGCCTGGGTGGCGCAGTCGGTTAAGCGTCCGACTTCAGCCAGGTCAAGATCTCGCGGTCCGTGAGTTCGAGCCCCGCGTCGGGCTCAGGGCTGATGGCTCGGAGCCTGGAGCCTGTTTCCGATTCTGTGTCTCCCTCTCTCTCTGCCCCTCCCCCGTTCATGCTCTGTCTCTCTCTGTCCCAAAAATAAATAAAAAACGTTGAAAAAAAAAACTTAAAAAAAAAAAATAAACACAATGAAAGTATTTTTAAAGTATGATTTACATCTTAATTTTTTTTTTAATTTTTTTTCAACGTTTTTTTATTTTTATTTTTGGGACAGAGAGAGACGGAGCATGAACGGGGGAGGGGCAGAGAGAGAGGGAGACACAGAATCGGAAACAGGCTCCAGGCTCTGAGCCATCCGCCCAGAGCCCGACGTGGGGCTCGAACTCACGGACCGCGAGATCGTGACCTGGCTGAAGTCGGACGCTTAACCGACTGCGCCACCCAGGCGCCCCTACATCTTAATTTTTAAAAAAGACACAGAAAGAAACGGATGCCATGGAACACAAAGTAAGGGCACTGAATCTAGAGAGTCAAGGAAGACAATCTAGTGTCCCAGACTAAAGGAACAGTGTTTATATGAAAGAAAGAAAGAAAGAAAGAAAGAAAGAAAGAAAGAAAGAAAGAAAGAGAGAGAGAGAGAGAGAGAGAGAGAGAGAGAGAAAGAAAGGAAGGAAGGAAGGAAGGAAGGAAGGAAGGAAAGAAGGAAGAAAGATCCAAGAGACAATTTAAACAAATGCCTGAAACATGAAGAGAAGAAGGTAGGGAACAGTGGAAGTTCCTTTTAGCTACTTGTCATCTCCTATGTTCTCACCCCAATATAGCTGCCTCCCCACTAACTAAACCATCTTCTCATTCCTCATCATTCCATTATATCCTCTGGAGCTTCCTCCCTGAACATTCTCCCTACATTGTAATTAAACTATTTTATAGTTTCAGTATGTTCCCAGAATGTGTTTTTTCCCTAATTCCTAGCCTTCTCTGAAATCTGCCTCTCCCTAAAGAACACTACTAATCTTGAAGCCCTTGTTCTTGGAAGGTTGCTCATTTTCCCACACCTCATGTACTCTGGGCTTCTTTCTTCCTTAGCTCTCAATTTTCTTCCTTCATCCACACCTTAAAACTGGTATTTCCTTGATCCACGGTTCATACTCTCATCTACTCCCATAGCTTCAAATAATACCTATACTCTGACCCCAAAACAGTATTTATAACTACAAGGTCCTTCCTAAATTTCTGACTATGCAACAGAAGACAGTGCTTCTCACACTTCATTAAATTATAAATCACCTAGGGATCTCGTAAAAATGTAAAATATGGTTTTCTAGGTATGGATTGGTGCCTGGAATTCTGCAATTCTAACATGCTTCCAGGTGATACCAATGCTGCTGGTCCAAACTGTAGCAAGAAGCTTACAGATGTCTCTTGGAAAGCTTCTATGGGGTAAGGAAAAAAAAAATTAGGCAAGTAGATTATAGCAGGTAATATACAGTTGATTAAATACATGTGATTCTTCACTACATCTAAAATCATCCAAATTGGCAATAAAAAAATATATATATATTTATTTAAATTACAGTTAGTTAACATACAGTGTAATATTAGTGTCAGGTGTACAATATAGTTATTCAACACTTCCATACATCACCCAGCGCTCATTACAAGTGCAATCCTTGGGGCGCCTGGGTGGCTTAGTCGGTTAAGCGTCCGACTTCGGCTCAGGTCATGATTTTGCGGTCCGTGAGTTCGAGCCCCGCGTTGGGCTCTGTGCTGACAGCTCAGAGCCTGGAGCCTGTTTCAGATTCTGTGTCTCCCTCTCTCTGACCCTCCCCCGTTCATGCTCTGTCTCTCTCTGTCTCAAAAATAAATAAACATTAAAAAAAAAACTAAAACAAAACACCAAGTGCAATCCTTAATCCCCATCACCTAATTCACCCATCTCCCTGCCCATCTTCCCCTCTGGTAACCATCAGTACGTTCTCTGTAGTTAAGAGTCTGTTTCTTGGTCTGCTCCTCTCCCTTTTTTTAATGGTATAAACACACAATAGCAAAGAGATCAGGAGAGGAAACAACAGCAAATGACACACCAACAAAAAGTTAATATACAAAAGCAAAAAGATAAATTTGACCTGGTAGAGTGCAAAAACTGAAACTTAAGCCTGAAGAAAGTCCAATAAAAAAACAATCTGAGTCACATCACTGTACTCTGGGAAGGTCAGAAATTGAAGGCACGATGCATCTCCTGAAGGCAGGAATGAGGGATGGGGCCATAACCAGAAGGACTGGCTGACAGTCTACAGAAAGAGCAGTTAGATCCTTAGTTCTCCACCCCAACCCCCAAGCAACTGGGCAACCACCCCTGCCCCACCCCACACAAAGGTTGCCTGTCAACTCAGGGAACACCAAGCACAGCTGAGACTAGGGGTAAGTCCTTTATTGAAAACAGAGTTATCCCCCTTTCCCACCTCAGTTTTCTGAACACTGAACTACCAGCCTTCTATTTCCAGGGAGAAGTCACAGAGATTTTCTCTGGAGAAACTGACAAGGACCCCATAAAAGATCTAAAAATATGGATATTTGGGTTACCAATGAAAAAGATATTCATCTTATCAACTTTCACTAAAGGTCTCCAATTAACACAACCTGGCCATTGACATGGAATTTCCAATCAGTTTTTTAGTATGTCACTTTTAAATAAGAAAACACTTTATAAAGGAAGGAAATTGACACATCCTACAACATGGATGAACGTTGAAGCCACATCTTCATGAAGACATGAACAACTTAGAGAAATAAGCCAGTCACAAAAGGACAAATATTGTGTTATTTCTCTTATCTGAGGTAGCCAGAGTAGTCAAATTCACACAGAACGAATGGTGGCTGCCAGAGGCTGGGGGGAAGGTGAATTGGAAGTTAGTGTTTAATAAGTACAGAATTCCAGGGGCATTCACTTTTGGGTATTCCCTCTCTGTAAAGACAGCGTTCCTACTATTCTTTCTTTCTAATCTTATACTCTAATAAAATTTGGCCTGCTGCTCAAAAAAAGAAAAAATAGACTCTTTCTATGAAGCCAGCATTACCTTGATTCCAAAACCAGACAGAGACCCCACTAAAAAGGAGAACTGTAGACCAATTTCCCTAATAAACATGAATGCAAAAATCCTTGACAAGATATTAGCCAACCAGCTCCAACAATAACATTAAAAAAATTATTCACCACGACCAAGTGGGATTTATACCTGGGATGCAGGGCTGGTTTACTATCCACAAAACAATTAACGTGATTCATCACATCAATAAAAGAAAGGACAAGAGCCATATGATCCTCTCAATATATGCAGAGAAAGCATATACAGCATCCTTTCTTGATAAAAATCCTCAAGAAAGTAGGGACAGAAGGAGCATACCTTTAGATCACAAAAGCCATATATAACGACCCAACACTAATATCTTCCTCAATGGGGAAAAACTGACAGCTTTCCCCCTAAGGTCAGGAACAAGACAGGTATGTCCACTCTCGCCACTATTATTCAACATAGTATTGGAAGTCTTAGCCTCTGCAATCAGACAACACAAAGAAATAAAAGGCATCCAAAAAGGCCAGGAGGAGGTCAAACTTTCACTCTTTACAGATGACATGATACTCTATATGGAAAACTCAAAAGATCCCACCAAAAAACTGCTAGAATTGATTCATGAATTCAGCAAAGTTGCAGGATATAAAATCAACACACAGAAATCAGTTGCATTCCTATACACCAACAATGAAGCGACAGAAAGAGAAATCAGGGAATAGATCCCATTTACAGATGCACAAAAAAACCATAAAATACCTAGGAATAAACCTAACCAAAGACGTGAAAAATCTATACACTGAAAACTATAGAAAGCTTATGAAAGAAATTGAAGAAGACACAAAAAAATGGAAAAAGATTCCATGCTCCTAGATACGAAGAACAAATATTGTTAAAATGTCGATACTACCCTAAGCAATCGACATATTCAATGCAATCCCTATCAAAGTAACACCAGCATTCTTCACAGAGCTAGAACAAATAATCCTAAAATTTGTGTGGAACCAGAAAAGACCCTGAATAACCAAAGTAATTTTGAAGAAGAAGACCAAAGCAGGAGGCATCACAATCCCAGACTTTAAGCTATACTACAAAGCTGTAACCATCAAAACACTATGGTACTGGCACAAGAACAGACACTCAGATCAATGGAACAGAATAGAGAACCCAGAAATGGACTCATAAACGTATGGCCAACTAATCTTTGACAAAGCAGGAAAGAACATCCAATGGAAAAAGACAGTCTCTTCAACAAATGGTGCTGGGAAAACTGGACAACAACATGCAGAAGAATGAACCTGGACCACTTTCTTACACCATATACAAAAATAAACTCAAAATGGATGAAAGACCTAAAGGTAAGACAGGAAGCCATCAAAATCCTCGAGGAGAAAGCAGGCAAAAACCTCTTTGATCTTGGCCGCAGCAACTTCTTACTCAACACGTCTCTGGAGGCAAGGGAAACAAAAGCAAAAATGAACTACTGGGACCTCATCAAAATAAAAAGCTTCTGCACAGTGAAGGAAACAATCAGCAAAACTAAAAGGCAACCAACAGAATAGGAGAAGATATCTGCAAATGACATTATCAGATAAAGGGTTAGTATCCAAAATCTATACAGAACTTGTCAAACTCAACACCCAAAAAACAAATAAGCCAGTGAAGAAATGGGCAAAAGACATGAATAGACATTTCTCCAAAGAAGACATCCAGATGGCCAACCGACACATGAAAAAATGCTCAACATCACTCATCGTCAGGGAGATACAAATCAAAACCACCATGAGATACCACCTTACACCTGTCAGAATGGCTAACGTTAACAACTCAGGCAACAACAGATGTTGGTGAGGATGCGGAAAAAGAGGATCTCTTTTGCATTTTGTTGGTGGCAATGCAAGCTGGTACAGCCACTCTGGAAAACAGTATGGAGGTTCCTCAAAAAACTGAAAATAGAACCGCCCTATGACCCAGCAATTGCACTACTAGGCATTTATCCACGGGATACAAGTCAGCTGTTTGGAAGGGACACATGCACCCCCATGTTTATAGCAGCACTGTCAACAATAGCCAAAGTATGGAAAGAGCCCAAATGTCCATCGATGGATGAATGGATAAAGAAGATGTGGTATATATATATATATACAACAGAGTATTGCCAAGTAGGCAACCAAAAAGAATGAAATCTTGCCATTTGCAACTACATGGATGGAACTGGAGGGTATTATGCTAAGTGAAATTAGTCAGAGAAAGACAAAAACCATATGACTTCACTCATGAGGACTTCAAGAGACAAAACATGAATGTAAGAGAAGGGAAACAAAAATAATATTAAAACAGGGAGGGGAACAAAACAGAAGAGACTCATAAATATGGAGAACAAACTGAGGGCTACTGGAGGGGTTGTGGGAGGGGGGACGGGCTAAATGGGTAAGGGGCACTAAGGAATCTACTCCTGATATCATTGTTGCACTATATGATAACTAATTTGGATATAAATTTAAAAAATTAAAAATTAAATTAAAAAAAAGAAAAAATAGGTACAGAATTCCAGCTACATAAAAGGAAGAAGTTCTAGAGATGAAGGAGTTATGGTTGCATAACAACGTGAATGTACTTAATGCCAAAGAACTGTACACTTAAAAATGATTAAAATGACAAAATTTTGTTATGTATGCTTACCACAATTTTAAAAAAACCCACAAGACATTTAAAGAAAGCTATCAAAATTAAAGACCAAAACAAAACAAAGGAAGTGAGGAAGTTAGGAGATACACAAAAAAGTGTAACATCTTCAGAAATATAAAAGGAAATACTGCATCTATGAAACACAAGATCTACAATAAACATTAAAGAACAACAGCCCTGGGGCGCTTGGGTGGCTCAGTCGGTTAAGTATCCAACTTCCATTCAGGTCATGATCTCACGGTTTGTGAGTTCAAGCCCCGTGTCAGGCCCTGTGCTGACAGCTCGGAGCCTGGAGCCTGCTTCGGATTGTGTCTCCCTCTCTCTGCCCCTCCCCTGTTAATGCTCTGTCTCTCAAATAAAAACACTAAAGAAAAAAATTAAAAAAAAAAAGAACAACAGCCCTTATATATATTAAAAGAATGACAGAGGCTTTTTAAAAAACCTCAGTTGACAAGCTGGCAGATAACATTGAGGAAATCTCCCAAGAAGTGCAACAAAAAGAGAAAGTAATGAAAAGTAGATGAGGCACCTGGGTGACTCAGTCCATTGAGAGTCCAACTTATTTTTATTAATATGTTATTTTTTCTTTTTTTAAGGTTTATCTATTTATTTGGAGAGAGACACAGCATGAGCAGGAAAGGAGAGAGAAAGGAAGAGAGAGAATCCCAAGAGAGATCTGCACCTTCAGTGCAGAGCCTAACGCAGGGTCAAACTCACAGACTGTGAGATCACGACCTGAGCCGAAAACCAAGAGTCAGACACTTAATTTAGTCACCCAGGTGCCCTGAACGTCCATCTCTTGATTTTGGCCCAGGTCATGATATCAGGCTGGTGAGATGGAGCCCCGCATCAGGCTCTGCGCTGAGCATGGAACCCTCTTGGAATTCTCTCTTCCTCTCTCTGCCCCTCTCCTGCTTGTGCTCTCTCAAAATAAATAAATATTAGGGGCACTTGGGTGGCTCAGTCAAAGTCTGAGTTCAGCGTAGGTCATGATCTCATGGTTTGTGAGTTCAAGCCCTGCATCAGGCTCTGTGTTGACAGCTCTGGAGCCTGCTTCAGATTCTGTGTCTCCCTCTCTCTCTGCCCCTCCCCTGCTTGTACTCTTTTTCTCTCTCAAAAAATAAAGATTTAATAAATAAATAAATATTAAAAAAAAAAATAAGAATTAGAGGATAAACCCAGAAGACCCAACATTGAACTAACAGAAGTTCCAGAAAGCAGAAATTTTTAAAATAAATATAAGAAAAAAATGTTCAGAAATTAAGGACATACATATCCAGAATGAAAGCCCACAGCATGTGGATCTCAGGTCAGGTCATAATCTTACAGTTCATGAGTTTGAGCCCTGCATTGGGCTCTGCACTGACAGAGTAGCGACTGCCTCTGTCTTTCCCTCTCTCTACCCCTCCCCCACTCTCTCTCTCTCAAAATATATAAACTTTAAAACCCACAAATGTTTAAAAATTATGGCAATTTGGGGTGCCTGGGTGGCTTAATGGTTAAGTGTCCAACTCTTGGTTTTGGCTCCGGTCATGATCTTGCAGTTTGTAAGTTCGAACTCCACATCAGGCTCCGCACTGACAGTGTGGAGCCTGCTTGGGATTCTCTCTCTCCCTCTCTGCCCCTCCCATGCTCTCTCTCTCCCTCAAAATAAACTTAAAAAAAAAAAAAAGCAGAAAAAGAGTTTACAGTTGCAAATTTAAAAATAAATAAAAATTATGGCAATTATTAATTCTAAAAAATTATGTAAGAAGAACATGTAATCATAATATACTAATGGCCTGTCTGTAAGCACTGGTTACATGATCATAACACGTAAATACTAAAGACAATTTATGGGGCTCCTGGCTATCTCAGTCAGTACAGCATGAAAATCTTAATTTCAAGGTTTAAGCCCGAGCCCCACGTTGGGTGTAGAAATTACTTAAAAATAAAATCTGGGGCACCTGGGTGGCCCAGACGGTTAAGTGTCTGACTTCAGCTCAGGTCATGATCTCATGGCTCATGAATTCGAGCCCTGCGTCAGGCTCTGTGCTGACAGCTCGGAGCCTGGAGCCTGCTTCATATTCTGTGTCTCCCTCTCTCTGCCCCTCGCCTGCTCACACTCTCTCCCTCTCTCCAAAGTAAATAAACATTAAAATATTAATTAAAAAAAAAAATCTCAGGGGTGCCTGGGTAGCTCAGTCAGTTAGTGTCTGACTTCAGCTCACGTCATGATCTCACAGTTTGGGAGTTCAAGCCCCATGGTGGGCTCTGTGCTGACAGCTCAGGGCTGACAGTGTAGAGTCTGCTTGGGCTTCTCTCTCTCTCTCCCTCTTCTCTCTGCCACACCCTGCCCTCCCTGCTCACTCTTTCTCAAAATAAATAAATAAACTTAAAAATAATTTTTAGGGGGGATCCTAGCTGCCTCAGTTGGTTAAACATCAGACTTCGGCTCAGGTCATGAAGTTGCGGTTCACAAGTTCCAGACTCATGTCAGGCTCTGTGCTGACAACCTGGAGGCTGGAGCCTGCTTTGGATTTTATGTCTCCCTCTCTCTCTGACCCTCCCCCCGCTCACTCTCTCTCTCTCTTCCTCAAAAATAAACACACAAAAATAAATAAAAATTAAAAAATAAAATAAAATCTTAGGGCCCCCTGGGTGGCTCAGTCAGTTGAGTGTCCAAGTCTGGATCTTAGCTAAGGTCTTGATCCCAGGGTTGTGTGTACAGGCATGACACCTACTTAAAAAATAATAATAAAATAAAATCTTAAAAAGATAAATTAAGGGGCGCCTGGGTGGCTCAGTCGGTTAAGCGTCCGACTTCAGCTCAGGTCACGATCTCGCAGTCTGTGAGTTCAGCCCCGCATCAGGCTCTGGGCTGATGGCTCAGAGCCTGGAGCCTGCTTCCGATTCTGTGTCTCCCTCTCTCTGCCCCTTCCCCGTTCATGCTCTGTCTCTCTCTGTCTCAAAAATAAATAAACGTAAAAAAAAAAAAAAAAAGATAAATTAAGAAGCAATTATAATTGTCATATAAATGCATTGGAAAAATGAGTAAAGGAGAATAGCATGTATGACATAAGAGACCTAAATCCCCATCTAAGAAGGAATCAGTAATAAAAGTGAAAAAAATTAAAATAGAAGTATAAGCACATTATGAAAAATAGGGAGATAAAACTAGAAGAAAAAGCTAAGAGTTAAATGTTGGCTCTGTAGACTAGAAATGGAGGATAGAGAGGGTAGATCAGGGAACTGCTGGGATTTTGGTGGGAGGGGTCCCACTATAAACCTTGAAGTACCTTTTGACTTTTTAAATTATGAACTTATATTGCTTTGATGAAAATGAAAATCAAATTAAAAGAAACTTAAGAGCGGTGCGCCTGGGTGGCTCAGTCGGTTGAGCGGCTGACTTCGGCTCAGGTCATGATCTCTCGGTCCGTGAGTTCGAGCCCCGCGTCGGGCTCTGTGCTGACAGCTCAGAGCCTGGAGCCTGTTTCAGATTCTGTGTCTCTCTCTGTCTGACTCTCCCCTGTTCATGCTCTGTCTCTCCCTGTCTCAAAAATAAATATAACGTTAAAAAAAATTAAAAAAAAAAAGAAGAAATTTAAGAGCTTATCTGATTCTGGCACTTAAAATTGATTTGGTAAATGATCTCACTTAAGCTCTAGCTTCAATGATATGTTTAAGTCAACTCCTATAGGCTAGCAAGAGCTGATTGTTACAGTTCCAAGAATTTTGCAAGCCACAGTTATACACAATCATTATTAAGAATTAAATCCTATGAATGCACAATGAAGTTATATTAAAAATAAAGGGGGGAGCACCTGAGTGACTCAGTTGCTTAACTGTCCAACTCTTGATCTCAGCTGAAATCTTGATCTCAGAGTCCTGAGTTCAAGCCCCATGTTGGGCTCTGCTGGGCTGGGGGCCTACTTTAAAAAAAAAAAAAAAAAAAAGGGCGGAGCACCTGACTGGCTCAGTTGGTAGAACATCCAACTCTTGATCTTAGGGCTGTGAGTTCAAGCCCTACATTTAGCGTAGAAATTACTTTTTTAAAAAAGAAAGGTAATAAGCACTCAAAATTCATTATTTCATTAATATTTTATTACTATGTTTTACTACCTATCTATAACTGTTGTATTATATAGTAGAAATACTTCATGCACATCTTTTTCGAACTCTGCATTCAGTATAACACATGGGTAGCTTAAAACCAGCCACAGTGGGAGTATTTACACTTCAGAAATCAGCAAACGCTACAGGTCAGAGTTTATTGTTGTATTTATTATCTACCAGGGGTCAGCAAACTATGGCCCTCTAACAGTTTCTTTACAGTGCAAAGAATGGTTTTTATATGTTTTAATCACTGGAAACACACACAAAGAATATGCAACAGAGACCACATGAGCTACAAAGCCTAAAATTTTCACTATCTGGTTCTTTACCAAAAAAAAAAAAAAAAGTGTCCAGTCCTGATCTAAACTTAAGAGAAAATATTAATTCAGTATAATAATCTTAACTCCATGGCTGCAGCTTTAGTGTAATAAGAAATTAGATGGTGTTTAAAAATAAATATATCTTCCTCACCAAAACTATTCCTCCTGTCTACTCTATCCTTATAAAGGGTATCACTGTGCATTTGTCAAACTCCTAGAACTATACACCAAAAAGAGCAAATTTTATTATATGTAATTTTTAAAAACTTTCTTTAAATCACATGTGAAACTTTTTCTTTTTAAGTTTATTTATTTATTTTGAGAGAGAGAGAGTGCACACATGCAAGAGCTGGGCAGAGAGAGGGAGAGAGAGAATCCCAAGCAGGCTCTGTGACATGGGGCACAATCTCACAAACCATGAGATCGTGACCTCAGTCAAAAATCAAGAGTCGGAGGCTTAACTGACTAAGCCACCCAGGTGCCCCAACTTGTGACACATTTTAAATGAAGGTGTCTCATTCCAACTCCCTAGAAATTCTGATTTAGTTGATCCAGAATGAGTCCTGAAGTTTTTCAAACACAGCTGGCAATTCTGACTTAAAAAAAAGAACCCTGTTCCTTTTTTTAATTTTTATTTTAATTCCAGTTAGTTAGCATACAGTGTTATATTAGTTTCAGATGAACAATATAGTGATTCAATAATTCCATACATCACTTGGTGCTTATCACAAGTGTGCTTCTTAATCACCATCACCTATTTAACCCATTCCCCCCCCACCTCCCCTCTGTTATCCATTGGTTTGTTCTCTATAATTAAGAATCTGTATCTTTGTCTTTTTCCCTTTGCTCATTTTTTAAATTCCATGAGTGAAATCATATGGTATTTTTTCTTTCTCTGAATTAATTAGGTTAGCATTATACTCTCTAGCTCCATCCATGTCATTGCAAATGATAAGATTTCATTCTTTTTTATGGCTGAATAATATTCTATTATATTCTATTATATATACATACATACATACATGCACACACATACATATACCACATCTTCTTTACCCATTTATCAATCAATGGACACCTGGGCTGATTCCATAACTTGGCTATTATAGATAATGCTACTATAAACATCAGGGTGCATGTATCCCTTTGAATTAGTGTTTTTGTATTCTTTGGGTAAATACCTAGTAGTGTGCTAAATTGTTGTAGGGTAGTTCTATTTTTAACTTTATGAAGAACCTCCATACTATTTTCCAGAGTGGCTGCACTAATTCCCACCAACAATGTACAAGTGTTCCTTTTTTTCCACATTCATGCCAACACCTGTTGTTACTTGTGTTGTTAAGTTTAACCATTCTGGGTTTTTTTGTTTTTTTTTTTTTATATATGAAATTTATTGTCAAATTGGTTTCCATACAACACCCAGTGCTCATCCCAAAAGGTGCCCTCCTCAATACCCATCACCCACCCTCTCCTCCCTCCCACCCCCCATCAACCCTTAGTTTGTTCTCAGTTCTCAACAGTCTCTTATGCTTTGGCTCTCTCCCACTCTAACCTCCTTTTTTTTTTTTCCTTCCCCTCCCCCATGGGTTCCTGTTAAGTTTCTCAGGATCCACATTCTGACAAGGGTGAGGTCATATCTCATTGTAGTTTTGATTTGCATTTCCCTGATGGTTAGTGATGATGAACACCTTTCATGTGTTTATTGGCCATCCAGATGTCTTCTTTGGAGAAATGTCTGTTCATGTCTTCTGCCCATTTTTTAATTGGATTATTTGTTTTTTTGGTGTTGAGTTTTGTAAGTTCTTTATATATTCTGGATACTAACCCTTTATCAGATACGTCATTTACAAACGTCTTCTCCCATTCCATAGCTGCTTTTTAGTCTTGTTGATTGTTTCCTTTGTTGTACAGAAGCTTTTTATTTTGATGTAGTCCCAACAGTTTATTTTTGCTCTTATTTCCTTGCCTCAAGAAACATGTCTAGAAAAACACTGGTACGGCGGCCAATGTCAAAGAGGTTACTGCCTGTGTTCTCTAGGATTTACATGGTTTGAGGTCTCATATTTTAATCCATTTTGTACTTAATTTTGTATATGGTGGAAGAAAGTGGTTGGGCGGGGGGCAGGGGGGCGGGTGCCTGGCTGGCTCAGTTGGTAGAGCCTGCAACTCTTGATCTCAGCGTTGTGACTTTAAGCCCCACTGAGTGCAGAGTTTACTTAAAAATAAAATAAAATTTAAATTTAAAAAAGTGGTCTTCTTTCTTTCTTTTGCATGTTGGTGTCCAGTTTTCCCAACAGCACTTGTTGAAGAGACTGTCCTTTTCCCATTGGATATTCTTTTCAATTTGTTGAAGATTAATTGACCATATAGTTGTGGATTTATTTGTGGGCTTTCTATTCTATTCCATTGATCTATGTGTCTATTTTTGTGCCAGTTCCATACTGTTTTGATTACTGTGTAATCAACTTTGTAATGTAATGTAATGTAATGTAATGTAATGTAATGTAATGTAATG
>NW_024412388.1:36730144-36757209 GCF_014898765.1 Herpailurus yagouaroundi
AATGCAATGCAATGCAATGCAATGCAATGCAATGCAATGCAATGCAATGCAATGCAATGTAATGTAACTTGAAGCTTTATAATGTAACTTAAAGTCCTGAATTATGATGCCTCCAGCTTTGCTTTTCTTTTTCAACATTGCTTTGGCTATCTGGGAGAAGAACCCTGTTCCTAATCCCACAAATATACTCTGGCTTCTATCTCTACAGCTTTCTCACTCCAATACTCCCCTGTTCTCTCTAGGAGACCTCCAATTCCTCAAACTCATTACTTTCTATACTATACTGGTCTTCACACACACTCTCTCTCTCTCTCTCTCTCTCTCTCTCTCTCTCTCTCAACTAATACCCTCATTTCTTTTGTCCTTCTTATCCTCCCAACAGCACCTGCCTGGCAAGACACCACCAACAGCTCAATCCATTTTCATGTTTCTGCTCTTTCCTTCGGTGGTTAGAGGGGGTGAAAAAAGCTATACCATTTTCAGTTTGGTTTCACTAGTAATGACCTTCAATCACAAGTAGACCCTCCACATGATCCAAATATCTTTCTCTAGATTTCCCTCTCTCCCATTCTTTACTACTGGTATTTCAAACCTTCTCCACCTTTCTCAAACATGATATTCCACGTCTCTTCACTTTTTTTTTTAATCAAACCCCATTACACCCCCTATATAATAGAGAAAATAAAAATTGTGTGCAGAGAGCTACTTCAGCTTCCTGTCATTCACATATAAATGGTATGCATCTACACCCGTTTTTTTTCTTTCCAATCTAAATTAGTCCCTCTATCAAATGCTCTGGATCTCATCTCCTTTTACCACCAGAGAAACTTCAGCCCTCCACCAACCTATTCCTACTCTCTTGCTCTCCTGCTTTACTGGCTCCTTTTCCTACCAGTTTATAAGTATGCCCAATCCATTCAATTACATGTCCCCTGACAGAGTTGTGCTTTTGGGTTATAAACTCTTTTGAAGAACAAGGGCACCTGGGTGGCTCAGTCGGTTCCATATCCAACTCTTGATTTCGGCTCAGGTCATGATCTACAGTTCATGAGTTCAAGACCCATGTCGTGCTCTGCAGAGACAGTGCAGAGTCTGCTTGGGAATCTCTCTCTCTCCCTCTCTCTCTGCCTCTCCCCCACTTCTCTCTCTCTCTCTCTCAAATTAAATAAACATTAAAAACATTCAAAAATTTAAAAAAATAAACTCTTTTGAAGAACTGATAAAAGCTTTATTCCTTCTCTCAAAAAAAATGTACATACACACAAAATTTGCATGTAATACTGAGGGTGGGGTATCCATAAATCCTGGTTAAGAACCCATATTCTTTAAAATTTTTTTAAATGTTACTTAGTTTTGAGAGAGAGAAATAGAGACAGTGTGAGTAGGGGAGGGGGAGAGAAAGAGGGAGACACAGAATCCAAAGCAGGCTCCAGGCTCTGCACTGTCAGCACAGAGCCCAATGTGGGGCATGAACCCATGAGCCATGAGATCATGAACTGAGCTGGAGTCTACTGAGCCACCCAGGTGCCCTGTTAAGAACCCATGTTCTATAACTTCTGTTCTCTTATCTCCTTCATACCCAAGTTTTTTCAAAAAGCTGTATACACTCTCTCTCTCTACTTAAATTCTCTCATGAATCTATTGCAGTCCTGCCTCCCAATCTCACAACTCCACTAACAACACTCTTGCCAAGGGTCAGTGACCCTTTTTGCTAAATTTAGTAGACATTTTTCAGTCCTCACCTGCAGAATTTGATGCTGCTAATAATTCCCTCCTTTTCAAAACACTATCTTTACTCAGCATATGAGACCCTCTACTCCCCTATACTTTTTCCACTTCTCTGGAAATTCCTTCTAAACCTGTCATAAGCAACTTTTCCCAGGCCAACTGAGGTATCATCAGGGATTTATCTTTGGTTGCCTCCTTACCCACCACTCTACAGCGAAGACATCACAGACTGGCAGTCCACAAGGCTGATTTTAATGGTCAGAACTATATACCTTACAAAGCATTTTCTCCCCCACCAACTCCACTCTCAGAATGTTTTGATTTGCCAACACTTAAAAATTAGGGAATTCCACATAAAAATTTTCATTATTAACTTCTCTCAAAAAACAGGTCTGGAAATCCTGAGCCCATTACCACAAAGAAACATTCCCTAGAGACTCCCAAATACCTAAGGCCAAGAATCAGTTGTCATTTTCATTTTGCTGGTGTAGCATTTTTAAAAAATATTCAGCCTGTTCCCCTCATTGTTACTTATAGACATGCAAGTTTGCAACACTATGCTCTGTATACTTTCCTGGGGTGATTTCATGTTGTAGACCTCCAAATCTTATCTCCAGCCATCCAGTCTAGCCACTGGCTAATTTCTATGTGAATTCATTCTCAGTACCTCTTTAGGGAATCTTCTCAGATATCCCCTTCCACTATAAGGCTAAAGTGCCTCTCTATTTGATACCATAAGTATTTCCTACTTACCATAGTACTTCTCAGTCTCTATAAAAATAATTTCTTTTTTGTGGTCCCTACTAGCCTGCAAGCTCCTAGATAGCAGTGTATACTGGTCATCACTATAACCTCTGTACCTAATATAGTGCTGAATCTCCACAAGAATTTTGTAGTTAGTAATGCAATTTCCTGATATACTAATTCACCCTAAGTTTATCAAATCAAACAATGACTAAAAATCCACTCTATAGGGCTTAATAAAAATATTTGGACCAATATTCCTCTTCATTGGGGACATTGTACTACCACTTACTAAATGTTCACTCACTATGTCAGACATTGTTCTAAATGCTTTATACTATTAATTTATACCATGTTACAAATAGAAAATTGAGGCACAAAGAAATTAAGTAACTAGCCCTTGCCCAACTAGTAAGGATTAGAGCTGGGAAATTAATCCAAGCAGTCTTGCTTTGCTCCGGATTCTATCACTTTAACCATTTTGAAGACCACTTCTTATTCATACAGAAATGAATGATGCTTTTCTAAGCCAATAATTTACAACATACTTTAGAAGAGGACTTTGAATGAAAGTGGTCATTTCTTCATAAGTCAACATCTTGAACAAATAAAACAATTAGGAAAATGTTTAAACATGAGTACCAAAACAAAGTTTTGATACTGCAAGAATGTCATGAGCAATTCTTACTGGATGGAGAGTAAAAACTTAACATAAAACGCTATATACACATATTCAACATAAACTTTTAGATTAATTTAGGGGCCTTTGAAAGAATTCAACATTACCCATTAAGTTTTTCTATGTAATAGAAAATGCTGTTTTAAAACTGTCTCATTAAATTGTGTAAACTGTTAACCACGAAAATTCAAACCTATTGAACTATTCTAAGAAAATTAATTTGTGGTTAAAATGTAACAAAGAGGGGCACCTGGGTGGCTCAGTCAGTTGAGTGTCTGACTTCGGCTCAGGTCATGATCTCGCATGAGTTCGAGCCCTGTGTCGGGCTCTGTGCTGACGGCTCGGAGCCTGGAGCCTGCTTAGGATTCTGTGTCTCCCTCTCTCTGACTTTCCCCCGTTCATGCTCTGTCTCTCTCTGTCTCAAAAATAAATAAACATTAAAAAAAATTTTTTTTAATGTAACAAAGAATGCTGGAACACTGGACAAAAATATGGCCTATGAATCAAGAAACCTGGGTTCTGGCCATAGATTTGCCATAACCAATTAGTACCAAATAGGGCCTTGGAGTCAACAGCTGTTTGTTTTCTGGCTACTGAGCATCCATGTCCCCTTCTTTGGTAACAGAACCACAATTTCATCTAGTAGAATAACTCTTTCCCTATGTACACATCTTGGTAAATCAAGGTCTCCACCTCTCCCCTAGGCTAAGGGGCTAAGGGAGAGGCACATAATCTGAATAAAGCAAACTAGATCTTTTCTTTCTTTTTTTAAATGTTTGTTTATTTTTGAGAGAGACAGAGTGTGAGTGGGGGAGGGGCAGAGAGGGAGGGAGACAGAGAATCTGAAGCAGGCTCCAGGCTCCAAGATGTCAGCACAGAGCCTGCCTGACACAGGGCTCAAACTCACAAACCATGAGATCATGACCTGAGCCAAAGTCAAACATTTAACCGACTGAGCCACGCAGGCATCCCTGGATCTTTTTTTGCAGGACTTTGAAACCTGAGCAAATGATGCAAAAATGGAATGGGACTGGAAGTTCTAGCCAAAGTAATTAGGCAAGAAAAAGAAGTAAAAGACATCCCAATTAGGAAGGAAAAAGCAAAACTATTTCTATTTGCAGATGACACAATCCTAAATATCCAAAAATTCAAAAAATATTATAGGGCTCCAAGATCAACACACAAAAATTCATGTTTCTATAAATAGCAATGAATTCAGCAATGAACAATTGTAAAGGAAATTAAGAAAGCAACTCCATTTATAACAGCACCCAAAAGAATAAAATATCAACCCTCATGCAGTTAGAAATCTGTGTTAAGCCAAAAGCTTAACTACTAATAGCCTACTGTTGACTGAAAGCCTGATAATATAAACAGTTGATTAATACATATTTTGTATATTATATGTACTGTATACTGCATTCTAACAATAAAGTAAGCTAAAGAAAATGTTATTAAGAAAAGTATAAAAGGGGCGCCTGGGTGGCGCAGTCGGTTAAGCGTCGGACTTCAGCCAGGTCACGATCTTGCGGTCCGTGAGTTCGAGCCCCGCGTCAGGCTCTGGGCTGATGGCTCGGAGCCTGGAGCCTGTTTCCGATTCTGTGTCTCCCTCTCTCTCTGCCCCTCCCCCGTTCATGCTCTGTCTCTCTCTGTCCCAAAAATAAATAAAAAACGTTGGAAAAAAAAACTTTAAAAAAAATAATAAAAAAATAAAAGTATAAGGAAGGAGTAACAAATTTACAATCCTGTACTGGATGGACCCACACACTTGAAACTTGAGTTCTTCAAAAGGTCCACTGTATTTGCAAATCATAAATCTGATAAGGGCTTAATATCCAGAATATATAGAGAACAAATCAAGAAGAAAAGTAAGCAACTGAATCAAAAAATGGGCAAAGGACTTGAATAGAATTTTCCAAAACACAACATACAAAGGGCATAGAAGCACATGAAGAAATGCTCCACATCAACAGTCATTAGGGGAAATGTAAATCAAAACCACACTGAGTTATCAGTTCACACCAGAAGAATGGTGGCTATTATCAAAATAATGGAAAACAACAAGTACTGGTAAGGATCTGGAGAAACTGTAACCCTGGTGCATTGCTGGTGGGAATGTAAAAATGGTGCAGATGCTGTGAAAACAGTTTGATGGTTCCTCAAAAAGTTAAACATCAAATTACAATATGATCCAGCAAGTCCACCTCTAAATATATGCCCCAAAGAATTAAAAGCAGAGACTCAAACAGATACCCAAGATACCAATATCCATAGCAGCATTATTCATAATCACCAAAAACTGGAAACAACCCCATTTACACCAGAAGAACAAATAAAATGTGGTATATACATATAAAAAAAATATGTCTTAAAAAAGAATGAAATTATGATAGATTACAACATGAATGTATCTTGAAAACATTATCCTAATAAGCAAGACCAAAAAAAAGAACAAATATTTTATGACTCAGCTTATATGAGGGACCTAAAACAGATAAAATTTATAAAGACAGAAAGTAGAACAGAGGTTACCAGGAGCTGCAAGGTAGGGAAAATGGGTAGTTATTAATCCATACAGAGTTTCTGCTAGGGATAATGAAAAGTTCTGGAAATGGATAGTGGTAATAATGGCACAACATTGTAAATGTACTTAATGCCACTGAATTGCACACTTTAAAAATGGCCAAAATAATAAATTTTACATTTGTATATATTAGAAAAAATCTTTTAATTCACAACCAGAATCTTTTCATCTTCCTACACAGTACCAAAAAAAAAAAAATTCCCAGGGTGATTTTTCACTAAAACAGTCATGACACAGAAGAAAGCATTCTTCTCTTGATTTGGTGTAGCAGTTTTCAAAGTATTCCACAAACCCTTGAGAGTCCCTGGGACTTTTTAGGGAATATACAAGGTCAAAATTATTTTCATATTAATATTTTCTTTTTCAATGTGTCATGGTTCAGAGATAGTGTAAAAGCACCTTGGATAAAAATGAATTCAAAGCAGTGGCATCAAACAACTATTTCATCAGTATAAGCACTCTATTCTTCACTATCACACACCTGGAGTTTGTTTGTTTGTTTGTTTGTTTGTTTGTTTGTTTGTTTTAAAGTCAATGGCCTGGGTGGCTCATCAATTACACTTCTGACTCTTGATTTCAGCTCAGGTAATGATCTTGTGGTTCATGAGATCACGCCCCACGTGATCTGCACCATTAGTGCAGAGCCTGCTTGGGATTCTCTCTCTCCCTCTCTCTGATCCTTCCCCACTCAGACTGGTGCATGTGCTTTCTCTCTCTCAAAATAAATAACTTAAAAAAAAAAAAAAAAGAATGCTAAAGACAATGTTTGTATCCCCAGAGAATTCGTATGTTAAATCCTAACTCCCACAGTGATGTTATTTGGAGGCGGGGTCTCTAAGAAGTGGTTAGGCCATGAGGGTAGGGTCTCCATGAATGAGATTAGTGCCCTTATAAAAGAGAACTCAGAGAGCTCCCTTGTCCCTTTCACCAAGTGAGGATACAGTGAGAACACAGCCTGGAAGTGTGCCTTCATCAAAAGCCAAATCTGATGGCACCCTGATCATGGACTTCTCAGCCTCAAGACTGTGAATAAATGTCTGTTGTTGATAAGACATACAGTCTACAGTATTTTTGTTACTGCAGCCCAAATGGACTACAACAATGGCCAATTCATTATGTTACAAAATCAGGCATGGGTAAGAAATCCATTAAAGTGTAAGACAGACCAATGGATTACAATACAACAGAGTATGAAAAGTTCTTTGATATAGTTTCTGATTCCACATTTCAAATAACCTTTAAGAAACTACAACTTAGAAAGTTTTGGTGTAGTATCAAGGAAGAATTTAAATATTAATATTAACAGATAGTAAAATAGTCCTCCTGTTTGCAACTATGTATCTGTATGAGGCAAGATTTTTCTTCACAGACTTCAACCAAAACATCACAACACTTTGAAAGAAGCTATGAGAATCCATCTGCCTTTTATTAAACCAGAGATTAAGAGATTTGAAAAAATGTAAACTGGGGCACCAGGGTGGCTTAGTTAAGCATCTGACTCTTGATTTTGGCTCAGGTCATGATCTCACGGTTTGTGAGATCAAGTCCCAGGCTGGGCTCTGTGTTGACAGCATGGAACCTGCTTAGGATTCTCTCCTCTCTCTGCTCCTCCCCTGCTCATGTTCACTGGACTCGCTTGCTCTCTTTCTCTCAAAATAAACATTAAAATAATAAAATAAAATAAAATTCTTTTAAAAAGTGTAAACCAATACCACTTTTCTAACTAATTTGTTTTGGAAATTAAATTATTTTTTATTAAAAATATGCCATTTATGTTACATGTAACAGTTTTATTATGTTATTTATATATAAAACATTTTAAAATTTTCTCAGTTTTAATTTCTAATATAGTAACAACAGATATAACTCACATAAACAATAAGTATGTAGGGTTTTTGGTAATGTTTGGTTTTCTCAAAACATTTGAGAACTGCTGATCTAGTCAGACCTTTGTTTCAAAATGGCACTTTTTTCATTACCTCCATTGTTCAGGCACTAAAAGGGTATATGTATAACTGAACTGTTCCCTGAAACCAAAAAACAGGGCGGGGGTGGGGGGTAGCGGATAGAATAAAGAAGAGGCTGAAGTTCTGATCCTACAACCTATTCAGAAAGCTGTATTTGTTAAGGAACAAAACATGTTCAGCGAAGGGGATGATAATATGCCCAGGCCAAAATATGCCACTTTGGCATAAGAATTACTTTGAGCTAATGGCAATTAAGAAATAGCAAACACAGGAGGAACTCTGTGCCCTCCCCCTTTCTGCCTAAAAAGCAGGGCATATATTTCCATTTATAAAGATGTCTCCCTCTCCCATACCAGGAAGAGGAGAGTCTTACTCAGTGGAGATGATTCTTATCACAGGTGACAACCAACTTGCATCCGCATAAAACAAACTTTACTGAAGTAACCCTTATCTTCCGTTAGTTTCTCCTACATTTTCTACCCATAGTTTACTGCCCCCATAAGCCTAAACCTCTTTTACTTTGTTTAATCACTTCTCCACAATTTATCACTCTTTCTTAAAATGATATACAAATTCTCAGTTTGTTTTTTTTAAAGATAAAATGGACAAACCTTTAGCTAGTCTTAGAGCTAAAAGAGTTCAAATAAAATCAGAAATGAAAGAGGAAATGTTACAACTGATACCACAGAAATACAAAGGATCACGGGAGACTACTATGAACAAAAAACTGCCCCCAAAATTAGGCAACCTAGAAATATGGATAAATTTCTAGAAATATATAACTTGTCATCACTGAATCATGAAGAAATAGAAAATCTGAACAGATTGATTACTCAGTAAGGAGACTGAGTCAGTAATCAAAAGCCCCCCAACAAAAGTCCAGTACCTAATAACTCCACTGGTGAATTCTACCAAACATTTAAAGAAGAATACCACTCCTGAAACTCTTCCAAAAAACAGAAGAGGGAATTGGGTGCCTGGGTGGCTCAGTCCATTAAGCATGCAACTTCAGCTCAGCTCATGATCTAGCAGTTTGTGAGTTTAACAGTCCCACATCGGGCATGCTGCTGTTAGCGTGGAACCCACTTCGGAACCTCTGTCTCCCTCTTTCTGCCCCTCCACCACGTGTGCCCTCTCTCAAAAATAAATATTTAACAAAATTAAAATAAATGAATAAATAAATAAATAAATAACATTTTTAAAAAACAACAGGGAAGACATCTAAACTCATTTTTCAAGGCCACCATTACCTTGATACTCCAACTAGACAAGGATACTGAAAAGAAAATTACAGCCCAATATCTCTGATGAAAATAGCCACAAAAATCCTCAACAAAGTATTAGCAAACCTAATTCAACAAGACATGAAAAGGATCATACACCATGATAAAATGTGATTTATTCTAGGGATGAAAGGATGGTTCAATATGCAGAAATCAATGTGATACACCACATTAACAAAATGAAGGATAAAAATCGTACAATCATCTCAATAGACGCAGAAAAACATCTGACAGAATTCAACATCTATTCATGATAAATTCTCGCAATAAAGTGGGTATAGAGAGAACAAAACTCAATATAATAAATACCTTATATGATAAGCCCATAGCTAATATCACACTCAATGAAAAGCTGAAAGCTCTTCCTCTCAGATCAGAAATAAGATGCCCAACTATTCTTTTATATTTTGCTTTTTTTAAATTAGAAATGGGTCATTATATATAATTAAAAAAAAAAAAAAAGATGTCCACTCTTACCACTTTTATTCAGCACAGTATTAGAAGTCCTAGCCAGAGCAATTAGCCAAGAAAAAGAAATAAAGGTATCCAAATCAGAAAAAAAGTAAAACGGTCTCTATTTGCAGATGACGATGTATTATATATAGAAAACCATAAACTCTCCACAAAAAAAAAACTGTTATAATAAACAAATTCAGTAAAGTTGCAAGATACAAAATCAGAACACAAAAATCAGTTGCATTTCTATGTACTAACAACAAGCTATCAGAAAATTAGGGAAATACCATTTACAACTACATCAAAAAGAATTAATTACTTAAGAATAGATTTAACCACAGAGATGAAAGCTCTGTATACTGAAAACTATAGGGCACTGATGAAAGAAACTGAACACACAGATAAATGTAAAGATTTCCACGATCATGGATTAGAAGACTTACTACTGTTAAAATGTCCATACAAACCAAAGCAATCTACAGATTCAGTGTAATTCCTAACAAAATTCCAACAGCATTTTTCATAGAACAAACAACCCTAAAATTTGTACAGAACCACAAAAGACCTCAAATAGGCAAAGCAATCTTAAGAAAAGGAAGCATTACACTTCCTGATTTTTAACAATATTACAAAACTAAAGTAATCAAAACAGTATGGTATTGGCATAAAAACAGACACACAGATCAACAGAAAGGAATAGAGAGACCCAAAATAAACCCACATATATATGTCAATTAATTTAAGAGAAAGGAGCCATGAATATACAATGGGTAAAGAACAGTCTCTTCAGGACAGTGCTGGGAAAATTGGACAGCCACATGCCAAAAAATAAAACCGGACCACTATCTTATACCATACACAAAAATCAAGTCAAAATGGATTACAGATTTGAGTCTAAGACCTGAAACCATAAACTTCCTAGAAGAAAACACAGGTGGTAAAATCCTTCACACTGGTCTTGGTGGTAATTTTTTTTTTTTTAATTTGACACCAAAAGCAAAGACTACAAAAGCAAAAGGTGGGACTATAGCAAACTAAAAAGCTTATGTACAGCAAAGGAAAGCATCAACAAAATGAAAGAGCAACCTATCAAATGAGAGAAAATATTGCAAATCATATATCTGACAGAGGGTTAATATCCAAAATATATAAAGAACTAACGTAACTCAATAACAAAAAATAATCTGATTAAATGGGTAGGGGATCTGAATAGATATTTTCCTAAGACATACAGATAGCCAATAGGTACATTAAAAGGTGTTCAACATTATTAATTAGCAGGGAAATGCAAATCAAGACCACAATGAGGTATTATCTAACACCTGTTAGAATGGCTGTTCTCAAAACGACTAGAAATAACAAGTGTTAGAGATGATGTGGAGAAAAGGGAGTCCTTGTGCACTATTGGTGGGAATATAAATTGGTGCAGCCATTATGGAAACAATGTGAAGGTTCCTTAAAAAGTTAAAAATGGAATTATTGTATGATCCAGCAATTCCACTTCTGTGCATTTAGTGAAGAAAACAGGAACACTAACTCAAAAAGGTATCTGCATTCTCATGTTCAATGCAGAATTATTGACAATAACCAAGATATGAAAACAACCTAAGGATGAAGGGATAAAATGTGATATATATACCACATTTGTGTGTACACACACACACACACACACACACACACACACACACACACACAGGAATATTATTTGGCCATTAAAAAAAGGAAATCTTGCCATTTGTGACAACATGAATGGACCTCAAGGGCACTATGCTAAGTGAAATAAGTCAGACAGAGAAAGACACATACTGTATAATCTTACATATAGAATCTAAAAAAAAACCTCACAGATACAGAGAACCAATTGGTAGTTGCTAGCAGGGGGTGGGAGATGGATGAAGGTAGTCAAAAGGTACAAACTTCCAGCTATAAAAGAAGTCACAGGGATATGATGTACATCATGGTGACTATAGTTAATAATACTGTATTTGAAAGTTGCTAAGAGAGTAAATCTTAAAAATTCTCATCACAAGAAAAAAAAGTCTGTTGGGGCGCCTGGGTGGCTCAGTCAGTTAAGCGTCTGACTTCGGTTCAGGTCATGATCTCACAGTTCCTGAGTTTGAGCCTCACTTCGGGCTCTGTGCTGACAGTGCAGGCCCTGGAGCCCGCTTTGAGTTTTGGGTCTCCCTCTCTCTCTGCTCCTCCCCTGATCATGCTCGCTCTCTCTCTCTCTCTCTCTCTCTCTCTCTCTCAAAACTAAATAAATTAAAAAAAAAACAAAAAAAAACAAAAAACCTTTCCTTAAAAAAAAAAACTATTATGAGATGATGCATGTTAACTAGACTTATTGTGGTGATCACTTTGCAATATATACATGTATCAAATCATTATGCTGTATACCTGAAACTAATATGTTATATTCAATTATAGCTCAGCAAAAAAGAAAAAATGGCATACAAACTATCAATCTTAACTGCTTCTTTGGGTTTCCACTTGTTTCCTGTGAAGCTTCCTGATATATGAGTAGTAAATCTTTTCTCCTGTTAACCTAGTGTTTGTCAGTTTAATCTGCAGACCCCAGAAACAACCTATGAGAGTAAAGATTTTTTTTTTTCCTCCACTACACTTAAGCAAAGTAGTAGACACCAAAACTACTAGCCATTCATAGGATATTTCAGTTATCACTAAACCAGACCCAAGTAACACATGCACAAACAGAAAGCCATCATCTCTGTATTAGTAAAAGTTCCAAGCACTTCTGGCTTAGTTACTGGTAGTGCAGAATCACTAGAAATGGTGAACAAGTAGAACAGAAATTATCTTTAATTTCATAAAAAGGAAGAAATAAAGAAACCCCTATTAATTTATGTTTCCCTTTTACAGTTAAGTCATTTAAGCTACTTTTAATTACTGGTTCTGACCAATCAACTAAAAAGAAAGGAATTTGCAATGCTTTAATATCTCCCTTTCTTTTTCAAATTCTTACATTTGATTCTAATTCTTAATATTTATCCTCCAAATAGTAAATCCTATCTTCTACAAATATCCTTGACATAAAAATTCTCAGTTTAAGAAAAGTATTTCATTTATATAAATGTTTGCTATAGGATATTGATGTATTATACCTAAATACGAAGTACAGGGGCGCCTGGGTGGCTCAGTCAGGTTGGGCCTCTGACTTTGGCTCAGGTCATGAGCCTGAGTTAGAGCCTTGTGAGTTCGAGCCCCACGTCCATGTCAGGCTCTGTGCTGACAGCTCAGAGCCTAGAGCCTGCTTTGGACTCTGTGTCCCCCTCTCTCTCTTCCCCTCCCCTGCTCTCTCTCTCTCTCTCTCTCTCTCAAAAATAAATAAAACATTACAGGGCGCCTGGGTGGCGCAGTTGGTTAAGCGTCCGACTTCAGCCAGGTCACGATCTCACGGTCCGTGAGTTCGAGCCCCGCGTCAGGCTCTGGGCTGATGGCTCAGAGCCTGGAGCCTGTTTCCGATTCTGTGTCTCCCTCTCTCTCTGCCCCTCCCCCATTCATGCTCTGTCTCTCTCTGTCCCAAAAATAAAAATAAACGTTGAAAAAATAAATAAATAAATAAATAAATAAATAAATAAATAAATAAAACATTAAAAAAATTAATACTAAGTATGTAGCATTATCCTGTTAAATATTGCCAAAGTCAATGACATTATCAAAGACACATGACAAACCTGAAATATTTTATTAGATGATAAATTGTGTCTACCTGAATAGAAAGTTTTAATTCTGGTACTCTGATTGACCACATTAGTAGAAAGGTACTTTAAATTTCTGGAAACGTTAAACCAGCTTTGACTACCCACTGCTAAGGGAAACAGGGAACGAGAAAAACAAAAACAAAAACAAAAAACCAGTACATATATTTGTGAATAATCAAATTATAAGGCTTCAAATACAAAAACAAAACTAAATAATTTCATTAGAATAAGTTTCCTAAACTCACAATCTATTTTATTTTAGAGGAATACAAATAATTATACTGAAATTAATAGGATACTATGTCAATTATACTTGAATAAAATAACAAGAAGAAAATAAAATAAATTAAAACTATCCTAGATGTTATGATATCATCTTAGATGCAGAAAAATGCTTAGAAAAAAATGACTGGCTGATAAAACTATCCAGAGGAAAATAACAATTATCTTCAGGGGAAAGAAAAAAAAAATTACTTAAACTAAATCTTCAGCTTTTTGAAAGGCTAAAAATAAAATTAGGAAACGGGGAAATAAAAACATTTTTATCTCTCTAAAAGGGAAACAACCGACAGCTTTAACAAACTTCTTTTTAAAAGACAACGATTAAACACAATTTCCCCCCCAGCATCCGTGAGCTGCCACACTCAAATCCAGACTTCACCATTTGGCATGCAGTACTGAATTACTGAACAATTTTGCTCATGCATGGACAAATGCTATTTTTCCCCACTGAAATGATTTATCTGTAGCTGCTCATTAGTAAGACTAACCCCCCTTCCTATGTCCCACCAACCAACCTGCTTTGTGAGCTAAATCCCAATCCCAAATCAGATGTTGTTGGCAAAACTAATCTCTGAATGAAAACAGTACAACAGCCAATCAGAACACAGACTTCGGATCGTATGTTACTGACGTTGACAGAGAAAACTATGCGGTTTCCAGCAGGTAATTTTAGTTGCGTTTCTTGGCTCAGCAAAATTGAAATATCATCTTATCTTTGGAGACATACGTGATATTTCCTTAAAATTATATTGCTGATTTTTTTCTTTGAAAATATTTTTCTAAAAGACGGTCTCACAACCAAAGTAATGATTTCAACAATTAGGAGAAATAATATTTAATAATTAGTTAATTAAAAGTTAAAAGATTTAGGTTGAAACAGTAATATGATTTTCTCTCCCTCTGTGCTTTTCCCCAAAATAGAAACAGAGCTCCTTCGGATTTCAATTTATTTTGACACTGCCATTTTTTGCCCACTCGTGTGATATAATTTAGGTAAACAGAAGTTTCTTCAGTTAATGTTAACTGCTCTGAAGATATCAAAAATGCTAATAATAATTTCTTCCTGAGAGCAATGAATTAATTATATTTTCAGGGACTTGTGCAGCTGGAGAATAGGATGATTATGGTATAAGTCTTAGACATGTTCCATTCAAATAAATAGAATACTGTTTCTTACCACTGCTCACAAACACACAGATGGAAATGAAACAATTTTTTTTAACTTATTCTTTTCACAGATTACTAATCACTGGTAAATAAAAGCTACCGGTTTAAAATAAAATCTCGTGGGTCAGCCATAACCTAGCAATGTAATTTTGGACAGTTCTCTTAAACTTTCTTATCTGCTTATCTACAAAATGTTTGATTACATCTACATAGTTCCTCCTGTCCCTAATTTTTATATGAGCCTTTGTAATTGGCCAACCAAGAGAGATAGTATAGTAGGCAGATTTCACTGGAATTTCAGAAATTTCATTAAAACTTGACTGAGTATCACAAGTCATATTCCCAACTAGTAACCTAAATACAATTATGAAGACCACAAAGTTTTTCTGGGTGTTCATAAAAAGAATAACCAGAACCCAAAAGAAAAGCATAAATATTTTTTAATGGGTAATAAAACTGAAGAAAACTGGGATTAGACTTGGAAGTAGGGGAATGGAGAAGCAAAACAGAGGAGGGAACACTTTCCAAATCGTTGCATGAGGCCAGGATTACCCAGTGCCAGTACCAGAAAAAGACAATATAAGAGAAGAAAACTATAGACCAATACCAATATCCCTTAGGAAAACAGACACAAAAATCCTCAACAAAATACTAGCAAACCAACTCCAGCAAGACATAAGAAGGATTATGTATCATGATCACGTGAGGTTTATTCCAGTAACACAAGGTTAGTTCAACTAACAAAGATTAATCAATATATACACTATATTAACAGAACAATAGAATAAAGGTTTGGTTATCACAATAGATGCAGAAGAAGCATCTGACAAAAATCAAACACCCTTTCCCAATAAAAAAAAAATGCTCACCAACTAGGAAGAGAAGGGCATTTCCTCAACCTGATAAAGGGCATCTACAAAAATCCCACAGCTATCATACAAAATGGTGAAAAACTGAATGCTTTCTCCTAAGGTCAGGAACAATACAAGGATGTCTTCTCTTGCCAATTCTATTCAACACTGTACTCGAGGTTCTAGCCAGAGCAATTAGGGAAATAAAATAAATAAAAGGCATCCAGATTAGAAAGAAGTAAAACTATCTCTATCTCTATTTGCACATAGAAAATTAAAAAGAACACACACACACACACACACACACACACACACACTAGTCAATAAACAAACTCAGCAAGATTGAAAGATACAGAAAATCAACACAAAAATCAATTGAATTTCTATACACTAGCAATTAACAACCCAAAAATGAAATTAAGAAAACAATGGTCTTTGTGATAGCCCTCCCAGAGAATAAAAAATTGAATAGATATTTCAACAAAGAATACAAATGTCCAACAAGCACATGAAAAAATGTTCAACATTATTAGTCATTAGGGAAGTGCAAATCAAAACACAATGGTATGCACTTCACAACCACTAGGATGGCTATAATAAAAAGAGAGGATAGACTGAAAAATATAAAAATAACAAGTGTTGGTGAGGATATAGAAAAAGTGAAACCCTCATAAAAACTGGCGAAAATGTAAAATCATACATGATTTTACTGTAGTAAACAGTTTGGCAGTTCTTCAAAAAGTTAAAGGTACCATCTGACCCAGCAATTCCACTCCCAGCAATATACCCAAGAGAACTGAAAATGTCTATACAAAAATTCGTACATGAATGTTCACAGCAGCATTCTTCACAACAGCTGAAAAGTGGGAACAACCCAAATAGCCACCAACTGATAAGTGGATGAACAAATGTGTTACATCCATAAAGTGGAATGTTATTTAGTCATAAAAAGAAATGAAGTACCATTACATGCAACAACTGGTAGAACCTTGGAAACATTATGCTGTGTGAAAAAAGCCAAACACAATAGGCCATATACTGTACCATTTCACTTATATGAAATGTCTGGGGGCACCTGGGTGGCTCAGTTGGTTAAGCATCCAACTTCAGCTCATGTCATGATCTCGTGGTTTGTGAGTTTGAGCCTCAAGTCAGGCTCTGAGCTGACAGCTCGGAGCCTGGAGCCTGCTTCAGATTCTGTGTTTCCCTCTCTCTCACTGCTCCTCCCACCACTAGCACTCTGTGTTTTTCTCTCAAATAAATAAACAATAAATTGTTTTTAATTAAAGGGGAACCTGGGTGGCTCAGTCAGTTAAGCATCCGACTTTTGATTTCAGCTCAGGTCACAATCTCACAGTTCACAAGTTCAAGCCCTGCATCAGGCTCTACGCTAACAGTGTGGAGCCTACTTGGGATTCTCTCTCCCTCCCTCTCTGCCCCTCCCCACTTGCATTCTCACTCTCAAAATAAATAAATAAAAATAAATGTTAAAAAAAATTCTTTTTTCAAAACTAAAAGGCAACCGACAGAATGGCAGAAGATATTTGCAAACAACATATCAGATAAACAGTTAGTATCCAAAATCTACAAAGAACTTATCAAACTCAACACCCAAAAAACAAATAAGCCAGTGAAGAAATGGGCAAAAGACATGAATAGACACTTCTCCAAAGAAGACATCCAGATGGCCAAACGACACATGAAAAAATGTTCAACATCACTCATCATCAGGGAAATACAAATCAAAATTACAATGAGATACCACCTCACACCTGTCAGAATGGCTAACATTAACAACTCAGGCAACAACAGATGTTGGTGAGGATGCGGAGAAAGAAGATCTCTTTTGCATTGTTGGTGGGAATGCAAGCTGGTGCAGCCACTCTGGAAAACAGTATGGAGGTTCCTCAAAAAACTAAAAATAGAACTATCCTATGACCCAGCAATTGCACTACTAGGCATTTATCCATGGGATACAGGTGTGCTGTTTCGAAGGGACACATGCACCCCCATGTTTATAGCAGCACTGTCAACAATAGCCAAAGTATGGAAAGAGCCCAATGTCCATCAATGGATGAATGGATAAAGAAGATGTGGTATATATATATATATACAATGGAGTATTACTTGGTAATCAAAAAGAATAAAATCTTGCCATTTGCAACTACGTGGATGGAACTGGAAGGTATTATGCTAAGTGAAATTGGTCAGTCAGAGAAAGGCAAAAATCATATGACTTCACTCATATGAGGACTTTAAGAGACAAAACATGAACATAAGGGAAGGGAAACAAAAATAATACAAAAACAGGGAGGGGGACAAAACAGAGGAGACTCATAAATATGGAGAACAAACTGAGGGTTACTGGAGGGGCTGTGGGAGGGGGGATGGGCTAAATGGGTAAGGGACACTAAGGAATCTACTCCTGAAATAATTGTTGCACTATATGCTAACTAATTTGGATGTAAATTTAAAAAATAAAATAAAATTAAAAAAAAAATGTTCTGGAATTAGATGGTAGTGATAGTTGCACAGCTTCGTGAACATACTAAAAATCACTGAATTATATACTTTAAAAGGATTAATATTATTAAGGTATGTAAATGAGATCTCAATAAAGGAGAGAAAAAGCCAAACAAATGTACTTTTTTTTTTAATATTTATCTTTGAGAGAGAGTGAGTGAGCAGAGGAGAGAGGAGAAGACGGGAGATCTGAAGCAGGCTCTGAAGCTGTCACCACAGAGCCCAATGTGGAGCTCGAACTCAAAAACCATGAGATTACGACCTGAGCTGAATGAAGTCGGATACTTAACCAACTGAGCCACCCAGGTGCCCCAGCAAAAGTACTTTTAAAATTCCATCTGGGTAACATTAACAACTCAGGCAACAACAAACAGATGCTGATGAGGATGCCGAGAAAGAGTATCTCTTTTGCACTACTGGTAGGAATGCAAACTGATACAGCCACTTTGGAAAACGGAACAGAGGTTCCTCAAAAAATTAAAAATATAACTACCTTACGACCCAGCAACTGCACCAGTAGGTATTTATCCAAGGGATAGAGGTATGCTGTTTCGAAGGGACACTTGCACTCCCATGTTTATAGCAGCACTATCAATAACAGCCAAAGTACACAAAGAGCCCAAATGTCCATTGATGGATGAATGGATAAAGAAGAGGTGGTATACATATAAATATATATACACACACACACACACACACACACACACACACACACAAATATACACAATGGAGTATTACTTGGCAATCAAAAAGAATGAAATCTTTCCATTTGCAACTACATGGATGGAACTAGAGGGTATTATGCTAAGGAAATTAGAGAAAGACAAATATATGACTTCACTCATATGAGGACTTTAAGACACAGATGAACATAAGGGAAGGGAAGCAAAACTAGTATAAAAACAGGGAGGGGGACAAAACGTAAGAGACTCCCAAATATGGAAAACAAACTGAGGGTTACTGGAGGAATTGTGGGAGGGGGGATGGGCTAAATGGGTAAGGGGCATTAAGAAATCTACTCCTGAAATCATTGTTGCACTATATGCTAATTTGTATGTAAATTAAAAAATAAAATTTAGGGGCCCCTGGATGGCTCAGTCGGTTGAGCATCCAACTTCAGCTCAGGTCATGATCTCACAGTCTGTGAGTTCAAGCCCGCATCGGGCTCTGTGCTGACAGCTCAGAGCCTGGAGCCTGCTTCAGAATCTGTGTCTCCCTCTCTCTCTGCCCCTCCCCTGCTCATGCTCTGTCTCTCTCTGTCTCAAAAATAAATAAAAACATTAAGGAAAAAAAAATCTTTAATAAAATTTTAAAAAAGACAAAAAAAAAAGATGTGGTGTATATCTACAATGGAGTATTACTTGGGAATCAGAAGGAATGAAATCTTGCCATTTGCAACTATGTGGATGGAACTAGAGGGTATTATGCTAAGCGAAATTAGAGAAAGACAAATATCATATGACTTCACTCAAATGAGGACTTTAAGATACAAAACAGATGAACACGAGGGAAAGCAAAAATAATATAAAAACAGGGAGGAGGACAAAACTTAAGAGACTCTTAAATATGGAGGACAAACAGAGGGTTACTGGAGGGGTTGTGGGAGGGGGGATGGGCTAAATGGGTAAGGGGCATTTAAGGCATCTACTCCTGAAATCATTGTTGCACTATATGCCAACTAATTTGGATGTAAATTAAAAAAATAAAATTAAATAAATAAAATAAAAAATAAATTTTAAAAAGGAATCCTTTAAAAAAAAAATTCCACCTAGGGCACCTGGGTGGCTCAGTTGGTTGACTGTCCAACTCTTGATTTCAGCTCAGGTCATGATCTCCCAGTTTGGTTTGTGGGATTAAGCCACACACTGGGCTCTGCTCGGACAGTGCAGAGACTGCTTGGGATTCTCTCTCTCCCTGTCTCTGCTCTTTCCCCACTCATGTTCACACTCTATCAAAATAAAAAAACAGACATTTTAAAAACTTTTAAATTCCACCTCATTTAAAATAGCCTTTTTTAGACCTTTTAAGTCCTAGCAAAGAAAAAATAAAAATACATAAGAAGACCATGGGTGTCTGAGTGGTTCAGTTGATTGGCATCCAGCTTTGGCTCAGGTCAGGATCTCACTATTCACGAGTTTGGGCCCCACATCGGGCTCTGTGCTGTCAGCGCAGAGCCCACATCAGATCCTGTCTCCCTCTCTCTCCCCCTCCCCTGCTTGTGTGCACAGGCACGGTCTCTTGCTCTCTCAAAAGTAAACATTTTAAAAAAATACATAAAAAAGACTAATCACAGAGAGGAGGATGTTTCAATTCAGGGCTTACTTTCAACCTATTACCACAATTTTATATATAACAGAAAAACTACCTGGTTCTAAACCTTTTTAGTTATATGTTTAGTTATATGTTCTGGTTGCTCCTTTTTAAGCTCCTAGCCTCACTTTCCTTCCTCTGCCACTGTTTTTCACCTCTCCCAAGTCTCCTTATTGTTCCCCAGGAGCTCTATCTCCTAACATACTTTGTTTCCAGAAGAACCACTCCATAATATTTCGTTCTTTTTAAAAAAAATCTTTTTAATACTTATTTATATTTGAGAGAGAGTGCACAAGTGTGAGGGAGGGGCAGAGAGCGACGGAGACAGCATCTGAAGTAGACTCCAAGCTCTGAGCTGTCAGCACAGAGCCCAATGCAGGGCTTGAACTCACAAGCTGTGAGATCATGACCTGGGCCAGTCAGACCCTTAACCGACTGACCCACTCAGGCGCCCCCATAATATTTCATACTGCATTGTTTTTAAGATTCATTTATACTGATATTTACCTGTGGTTATTTTCAGTGCTCTCTACCATTATAGGGCTATTCTTTAATGTATTCATTCTATTACTGATGGATTAACGTTACGGGGCACATGGATGTCTCAGTTGGTTACGCACCCAACCTTGGCTCAGGTCATGATCTCACAGTTCACAAGTTCAAGCCCAACGATGAGCTCTGTGCTGACAGCTCAGAGGCCTGGAGCATGCTTCAGATTCCATGTTTCTTCTCTCTGTCCCTCCCCCCACTTGCACTCAGTCTCTCTCAAAAATAAACATTAAAAAAATAATAATGTTGCTATGAACTTTCTTCTAGTCGTCATAGGTACAAACTCTGCCCACCTCTGGAGTTAGCACTGGGTATATACTTTGCCAGATACTGCTAAATTATCCTCTAAAGTGGGGTTCCAATTTGATAACTCCACTCCCCACAACAACGTATGATGAATTTTCATTATTCCGCATCTTCGACAAAATGGTGGGATTAAAATATTGAGATTTTAACCTACACTTTCAAAACAACTAAGGAGACTGAAATCTTTCTCATGTCCACAGGTCATTTGTGTTTCCTCTTCTATGAATTTCTAACCCGCTATATATTATTATTGGTTTATAAAATCCTCTTTATACATCTGAATATTAATCCTTTTTACTTAAATGTCCTGCAAACATTATCTCCCAGATGGTATTTTTCATTGCATATTGTCTTTTGATAACTGTACTTTTTAAATTTTGATCTAGACCTATTTATTGATCTCTTCCTTTACAATTCAAATTTGAAATCTTATTGAAGAAATCCTTCCTACCTTCACTTTGATATCATAAAAACATTCTTCCATGTTTTTTCTGTAAGTTTTGCTTTTCACATTTACATCTTTAATCATTAGAAACTTACTTGCATATATGGTGTGAGTAGAAATTGCATTTTGTTATTTCCCATATAACCAATTGTTTCATGAGTATCATGTATTGTTTAGTCAATCCATCATTGCCTTAGTTGTCTGCAAAGCTCTCACTATCCTATATTGTTTCCTCATATGAAGATCAGTTTCTGGCATCTTTGTTCTGGTAATGGCACAGGTGCCATTACCACATTGTTAGCATGGCTTTAAAAGTCATACTATCGGGGCGCCTAGGTGGCTCAGTCAGTTAAGCGTCGACTCCGGCTCAGGTCATGATCTCGCAGTCCGTGAGTTCGAGCCCCGCGTTGGGCTCTGTGCTGACAGCTCAGAGCCTGGAGCCTGTTTCAGATTCTGTGTCTCCCTCTCTCTCTGACCCTCCCCTGTTCATGCTCTGTCTCTCTCTGTCTCAAAAATAAACAAACGTTAAGATTAAAAAAATTTTTTTAAAAAGTCAAACTATCTGTATAAGTAAATTATTATTTTTCTTGCCAGTTTGCTCTATTATAAATTTTTGGACAGGACTTTTTACATTACATGAAATACCCTATCATTATATTAAATAGAATATTACACTTATAAATTAATTTGGAAAGAACTAATGTGTTAATGATACTAAGTCTTCCTATCCATTAATATAGTATCCCAATTTAGATCTTCTCTAATGTCTTTTAATAAAATTTTATAATTTTCTCCATAAAAGGTCATATGCATCTTTTGTTGGTTGTGTTCCTAAATACTTTTTCAATTGTTGTTATTGATGTAATAAATTTTATCTTTTTAGGGCGCCTGGGTGGCTCAGTCAGTTAAGCGTCCAACTTCGGCTCAGGTCATGATCTCATGGTTCGTGGGTTCGAACCCCGCATTGGGCTCTGTGCTGACAGCTCAGAGCCTGGAGCCTGTTTCAGATTCTGTGTCTCCCTCTCTCTCTGCCCCTCCCCCACTCACACTCTGTCTTCCTCTGTCTCACAAATAAATAAACATTAAAAAAATAAATTTTATCTTTTTAAATTACATGTGGGGGGTGGCACCTGGGTGGCTCAGTTGGTTAAGCATCCAAATTTTGATTTTGGTCTGGTCATGATCCCAATCTCAACCATGGGATTAAGCCCTGTGTCAGGCTCTCCACTGAGTGTGGAACCTGCTTAAGATTCTCTCTCTCTTTCTCTCCCTCTGCCCCTCTCCCCTGCTCACACTCTGTCTTGCTCTCTCTCTTAGAAAGTAAAAATAGGGGCGCCTGGGTGGCGCAGTCGGTTAAGCGTCCGACTTCAGCCAGGTCACGATCTCGCACCATGAGTTCGAGCCCCACGTCAGGCTCTGGGCTGATGGCTCAGAGCCTGGAGCCTGTTTCCGATTCTGTGTCTCCCTCTCTCTCTGCCCCTCCCCCGTTCATGCTCTGTCTCTCTCTGTCCCAAAAATAAATAAACGTTGAAAAAAAAATTTTTTTTTAAAAAAGAAAGTAAAAATAAATAAAATAAAATAAAATTACATGTGCTGTGAAAACACAAGTGTCCATCAACAGATCAATGGATATATAAAAGGCAGTGTACATGCATAATGGGAGTATTATTCAGCCATAAAAAGTGAAGTTCTGATATATACTACAATATGGATAAACCTTGGAAACATTATGCTAAGTGAAATAAGCCAAAAAAAGACAAAAATTTATGATTCTACATTTATGAAATACCTAGAACAGGCAAATTCATAATTATTTTTCTAGACTCAGGAAGAGTTTATCTTAAATTATGATTATCCATAAATATTTTATTGCACTCACTTATAGAATTATATAAACCTGATTAGGGTGACTACTATTAAAAAAAAAAGAAAGAAAACAAGTGTTAGTGAATTATGGAGAAATTGGAACCCTGATGCACTGTTGATAGAATTGTAAAAATGGCACAATTACTCTGGACAACAGTATAGAGGTACCTCAAAAAATTAAAAATAGAAATACCATATGGGGGGACGTCTGGGTGGCTCAGTCAGTTAAGTGTTTGACTCTTGATTTCAGCTCAGGTCATGATCTCACAGCTTAGGAGTTCAAGCCCTGCATCAGGCTCTGCACTGACAGCACAGAGCCTGCTTGGGATTCTCTCTTCCCCCCTCTCTCTCTGCCCCTCCCCTGCTTGCACTCTCACTCTCAAAATAAATAAATGTAAAAAAAAAAGAAAGAAAAGAAAAAAGATACCACATGATCCAGCAATCCCAATTTGGTCTATCCAGAAGAACTGAAAGCAGGATCTAGAAGAGACATATAGACGCCCACGCTCACAGCTGCACTATTTACATTAGCCACTGGTGGAAGGAATCCAAATGGCCCTTTTGGGGATGAATGAATAAATGAAATGTAGTATATATAGACAACGGAATATTAGCCAGCCTTAAAAAGGAAGGAAATCCTGTCACATGTTACAACAAAGATGAACGCTGAGGACATTATATGAAGTAAAATAAACCAGTCACAAAAAGACAATCACTGTATGATTCCATTTATATGAAGTAACCAAAGTAGTAAAATACACAGAAACAGAAAATAGAATGGTTTTTCTGGGGACTGAGAAAAGAAGGAAAAGGAAATTAATGGGTACAGCATTTCAAACTTGCAAGATGAAAAAGTCCTAGAGGTATGTTCTACGACAATGTGAATATGCTTAATACTACTCAACTGCACACGTAAAAATGGTTAAGATGGTAAATTTTATGGTTTTTTTTTTATTACAATCAAAAAAAACCTACATGGCCCTGGAATTGTTTTGGTAGGGAGGTGTTTTTTTTTTTTTATTACTAATTCAATTTATTTTATGGTTAAAAGACTATAAATTGGTTTTTGGATTAGACTTTTAATTTCTTCTTAAGTCAGTTTTGGTAAGTTATTCTTGTTATTTTTTTTCAATGTGCTTTTGCTATTGAAACTACCTTTTCATAGGTCATTAAAATGTCTATATTAATTTTACTTCTTTGTAGTTATCAGATGAGCCCTATTAAAAAGTATCAAGTATTCATTGAAAGCCATAGCCATTACATATGAACTGGATCTAAAAACTATACAAATTACAAAGGTGACTACTTTTTCTTCTTTCAAGTTTATTTATGAGACAGCAGCATGCATATGTGAGTCAGGGAGGGGCAGAGAAAGAATCCCAAGCAGGCTCCCCAATGTCCGCACAGAGCCCTACGTGGGGCTCAATCTTATGAACCATGAGATTATGACCTGAGCCAAGATCAAGGGTCGGATGCCTAACCATCTGAGCCACCCAGGGACCCAATGGTGGCTACTTCTTATAGAAATTTACAGATGCCAATTACAGACATCTTTAAATATAAAAACTGATAACTGTATCTACACATAGCGATCCCTACTTTATGAGTAAAGTGAGATCATTCTTATTAAGTACTTTCTGATAATTCTTAAAAATTCCTTATATGTAAAATGCCTTATATTCAAATGCCTCTTCCACTGAAACCACAGAATGAAAAATGCTAAGACTGGAGAAAAAGGTAAGTGGAATTTATCCTAAAGAGGAGACTGTCAAGATGGCGGCATAGGAGGACACTGGGCTCACCGGGCGTCCTGCTGATCACTTTGATTCCACCTACACCTGCCTAAATAACCCAGAAAAACGCCAGAGGATTAGCAGAACGGAGTCTCTGGAGCCAAGCACAGACGAGAGGCCCACAGAAGAGGGTAGGAAGGGCGGCGAGGCGGTGCGCGCTCCACGGACTGGCGGGAGGGAGCCAGGGCGGAGGGGCGGCTCGCCGGCCTAGCAGAGCCCCCGAGTCTGGCTGGCAAAAGCGGAGGGGCCTGACGGACTGTGTTCCCACAGCAAGCGAGACTTAGCATCTGGGAGGTCATAAGTTAACAGCTCTGCTCAGAAAGCGGGAAGGCTGGAGGACAAAGGGAGGGAGAGCTGCTGAGCCCCGGGACGACAGAGCTCAGTTTGGTGGGGAACAAAGGCGCTCGCCAGGGCCATCTCCCCCGCCCATCCCCCAGCCAAAATCCCAAAGGCAACCAGTTCCTGCCAGGGAACTTGCTACTCCGCGCAAACACCCAACTCTGTGCTTCTGCAGAGCCAAACCTCCGGCAGCGGATCTGACTCCCTCCCGCTGCCACAGGGCCCCTCCTGAAGTGGATCACCTAAGGAGAAGCGAGCTAAGCCCGCCCCTCCTGCCCCCGCACACCTTGCCTTCCCACCCCACTTAATACGCCAGATCCCCAGCATCGCAAGCCTGGCAGTGTGCAAGTAGCCCAGACGGGCCACGCCACCCCACAGTGAATCCCGCTCCTAGGAGAGGGGAAGAGAAGGCACGCACCAGTCTGTCTGTGGCCCCAGCAGTGGGCTGGGGGCAGACATCAGGTTGGACTGCGGCCCCGCCCACCAACTCCAGTTATACACCACAGCACAGGGAAAGAGCCCTGCAGGTCCTCACCACTCCAGGGACTATCCAAAATGACCAAACGGAAGAATTCCCCTCAGAAGAATCTCCAGGAAATAACAACAGCTAATGAACTGATCAAAAAGGATTTAAATAATATCACAGAAAGTGAATTTAGAATAATAGTCATAAAATTAATAGCTGGGCTTGAAAACAGTATAGAGGACAGCAGAGAATCTCTTGCTACAGAGATCAAGGGACTAAGGAACAGTCACGAGGAGCTGAAAAACGCTTTAAACGAAATGCAAAACAAAATGGAAACGACGACAGCTTGGATTGAAGAGGCAGAGGAGAGAATAGGTGAACTAGAAGATAAAGTTATGGAAAAAGAGGAAGCTGAGAGAAAGAGAGATAAAAAAATCCAGGAGTATGAGGGGAAAATTAGAGAACTAAGTGATACACTAAAAAGAAATAATATACGCATAATTGGTATCCCAAAGGAGGAAGAGAGAGGGAAAGGTGCTGAAGGGGTACTTGAAAAAATTATAGCTGAGAACTTCCCTGAACTGGGGAAGGAAAAAGGCATTGAAATCCAAGAGGCACAGAGAACTCCCTTCAGACGTAACTTGAATCGATCTTCTGCACGACATAGCATAGTGAAACCGGCAAAATACAAGGATAAAGAGAAAATTCTGAAAGCAGCAAGGGATAAACGTGCCCTCACATATAAAGGGAGACCTATAAGACTCGTGACTGATCTCTCTTTTGAAACTTGGCAGGCCAGAAAGAATTGGCACGATATCTTCAGTGTGCTAAACAGAAAAAATATGCAGCCAAGAATCCTTTATCCAGCAAGTCTGTCATTTAGAATAGAAGGAGAGATAAAGGTCTTCCCAAACAAACAAAAACTGAAGGAATTTGTCACCACTAAACCAGCCCTACAAGAGATCCTAAGGGGGACCCTGTGAGACAAAGTACCAGAGACATCAC
>NW_024412388.1:36762209-36831594 GCF_014898765.1 Herpailurus yagouaroundi
AAGGACCTGAATGTGAGACAGGAAACCATCAAAACCTTAGAGGAGAAAGCAGGAAAAGACCTCTCTGACCTCAGCCGTAGCAATCTCTTACTCGACACATCCCCAAAGGCAAGGGAATTAAAAGCAAAAGTGAATTACTGGGACCTTATGAAGATAAAAAGCTTCTGCACAGCAAAGGAAACAACCAACAAAACTAAAAGGCAACCAACAGAATGGGAAAAGATATTTGCAAATGACATATCGGACAAAGGGCTAGTATCCAAAATCTATAAAGAGCTCACCAACTCCACACCCAAAAAACAAATAACCCAGTGAAGAAATGGGCAGAAAACATGAATAGACACTTCTCTAAAGAAGACATCCGGATGGCCAACAGGCACATGAATAGATGTTCAATGTCACTCCTTATCAGGGAAATACAAATCAAAACCACACTCAGATATCACCTCACGCCAGAGTGGCCAAAATGAACAAATCAGGAGACTATAGATGCTGGCGAGGATGTGGAGAAACGGGAACCCTCTTCCACTGTTGGTGGGAATGCAGATTGGTGCAGCCGCTCTGGAAAGCAGTGTGGAGGTTCCTCAGAAAATTAAAAATAGACCTACCCTATGACCCAGCAATAGCACTGCTAGGAATTTATCCAAGGGATACAGAAGTACTGATGCATAGGGGCACTTGTACCCCAATGTTTATAGCAGCACTCTCAACAATAGCCAAATTATGGAAAGAGCCTAAATGTCCATCAACTGATGAATGGATAAAGAAATTGTGGTTTATATACACAATGGAATACTACGTGGCAATGAGAAAAAATGAAATATGGCCTTTTGTAGCAACATGGATGGAACTGGAGAATGTGATGCTAAGTGAAATAAGCCATACAGAGAAAGACAGATACCATATGGTTTCACTCTTATGTGGATCCTGAGAAACTTAACAGAAACCCATGGGGGAGGGGAAGGAAAAAAAAAAAAAGAGGTTAGAGTGGGAGAGAGCCAAAGCATAAGAGACTGTTAAAAACTGAGAACAAACTGAGGGTTGATGGGGGGTGGGAGGGAGGGGAGGATGGGTGATGGGTATTGAGGAGGGCACCTTTTGGGATGAGCACTGGGTGTTGTATGGAAACCAAATTGACAATACATTTCATATATTAAAAAAAAATAAAAATAAAAATAAACTATCCTTAAAAAAAAGCCCTACTTTTCCCGTTTCAGCTCAGCATGAAAGAACTAAATCCTTGATTTCAGTGGCCTTTTAGCTGTTGTATCAAATGAAATGTTTTCTTCCATTAACCAGAATACTCAAATATAAATGATTGTGTAAGGGGAAAAATAACTAGGCAGACAGATTTATATTTATTTTGAAACCTATTCTAGAAGGCCTACCAATGAGTTCATGATTCAACTTGCAAAGTTAGTTGGAAGACATTATTTCTTCCATTCTCTCCAAAGTAGTCTCAAAACTGATGTACTAGAGATCCAGAAATTATGGTGGTTCCCTTTATGACATCTACCAATAGCCTCGATCTTTCACTGAAAATAAGAAAAGGGGTGCCTAGCTGACTCAGTTGGTGGAGCATGTGACTCTTGATCTTGGGGTTGTGAGTTCAAGCCCCATGCTGGTATGCAGATTGCTTAGAAATAAAATCTTTAAAGGTAATAAGAATGAAGCAGAAAAAAAAAAAAAAAAACAAAGCAAGAATATTATTTTTCTTACCTGAGCAAAAGGCTTTAGAAACATGATATTCTAGACTATTATAGAGAACCTTTTTTAAACATGAAAAAAGCAAGTCAAAGAGACCAAAAAAAATACTACTAGCCTACCTGTCCTTCAGTCCAAGTTCAAATATCATTTCCAAAGTTTCTCTTCTATCCTATTCCACAATACCTTCTTCTGCTACACTTCTAAAGCACTTGTTGACACTCTTTTGATAGTTATCTATTGCTCATATTATTTACTTCTGAATGTTTTATTTTATTCATTTATTTTAGAGAGCACACCCATGCACTCAAGTTGGGGAGGGACAGAGGGGGAGAGAGAGGTTTTTTTTTGTTTTTTTTTTTTTGAGCGCGAGAGAGAGACAGAGTGCGAGCAGGGAGGGGCAGAGAGAGAAGGAGACACAAAATCCAAGACAGGCTCCAGGCTCCGAGGTGTAAGCATAGAGCCCAACTCAGGGCTTGAACTCACAAACCATGAGATCATGACTTGAGCTGAAGTTGGACGCTTAACCGACTGAGCCACCAGACGCCCTGAGAATTTTTTTAAGTTTATTTAGAGAGAGCATGTGAGTGCGAGCAGGGAAGGGGCAGAAGGACAGAGAAAGAATCTTTTTTTTTTTTTAATGTTTATTTATTTTGAGAGAGAGAGAAAACGTGAGAGAGAGGCAGAGAGAGAGAGAGAGAGAGAGAGAGAGAGAGAGAGAGAGGGAGGGAATCCCAAGCAGGCTCCATGCTCTCAGCACAGAGCCCAATGTGGGGCTCAATCCCATAAACCACGAGATCATGACCTGAGCTGAAATCCAGAGCCCGAAGTTTAACCAACTGAGCCACCCATGCACCCTGACAATCTCTGTTGTTTTTTTAAGTTTATTTTGAGAGAGAGCGTGCACACACACAAGCACAAGTAGGGGAAGGGCAGAGAGAGAGAGAGAAAATCCCAAGTAGACTCTGCAAAGCTATGGCAGCGCAGAGCCCAATGCAGAGCTTAATCCCACAAACTGTGAAACCATGACCTGAGCTGAGAGTCAGGAGTCAACCGACTGAGCCACCCAGGTGGCCCTGAATCTATCCTCTTTACTGGAAAATAAAAATTAGAGCAATACATGAAGAAAATATTAAGTAAAACTGAATATATAAAACAAAGCTTGACACAGTATTTATTCAATAAGTACTATAAAGGACATCTCTGCCATTTATCAAATTTATGACTCTAAACAAGTCATTTTATTCAACTGTAAAGTAGAAATAATAATCCCTGTCAAATGGCCTGCTTTGGATTCTGTATCTCTCTGCCCCTCTCTCTGCCCCTCCCCAGCTTGTGCTGTTTCTCTCTCTTTCAAAAATAAATAAATGTTTAATAATCCCTGTCAAATGATGGTCTATGTGCTAATAGGGAAGATCAATACTCTCTGGTTTTCAGACTATTTTTTCATCATTTTCATTCACAATCCCTTGACTATTACAGTTGATCATTACTAAACCTTAGTACAACATAACACTGTTTTATGTTTTTATTTAAGAACTCTCTAAACCCCAGTGGAGCTTGAACTCATGACCCCAAGATCAAGAGTCTCATACTCTTCCATCTGAGCCAGCCAGGTGCCCACAACATATAACATTTTTATTACCTTACCATTATAAAATAAGCATTTTATAAACTCTTTTTAATTTTTTTTAATGTTTATTTATTTTTGAGAGACAGAGGCAGTGTTAGCAGGGGAGGGGGCAGAGAGAGAAAGAGAATCTGAAGCAGGCTCCAGGCTCTAAGATGTCAGCACAGAGCATGACGGCAGGGCTCCAACTCATGAACCACGAGATCATGACCTGAGCTGAAGTCAGATGCTTAAACCAATTGAGCCACCCAGACACCCCTAAACTCTTCATAAACATAAATTTCAATAGCTACAAAATAGTTTACATGAATGTGTCATAATTTACTTAACTATTCCTTCAATGTTGGGCATCAACCACTCTCTTGTCAATATCTCCACCAAGCTTTTTTTTTTTTTTTTAAACCACACCAGCCCAGTAAATCTCTCAACCATGGGGAATCAATCTAACCATCTGCTTCTGCTGTTCCCACACCACAGCTGCAAATTCTGAAGAAAATCACAAGCTGGAAATTTGTGCCACTACAAATTTAGTCTCTAATCTAACTGAGATCAACTATCCTATTAGTAATTTATCTACATGCCTCTGATCAGTGACCTACTCCATTCCATACAGTGATCAGTGACTTCACCATATCTAAAACCTAACACTGTATCTACCTCCTCTCACAATTGCCCTCTACCAGAAAAAAGAAACCTGACCTCCTCCAATTTTCCAATCCACACTCTTCTTCAAGCCCATCTCCTTCCTTCCAAGTCTTAGACAAAAGTATCTCTCCTCGTTCCCTGGGGTCATAATCTCTTCAACAACCAAACCCATTATCTTCCTGGTCCATCAAATCACACACTCCCATATACTCAACCTTATCTCTAATTTATCATCTCCACTAAAACATAACACATGTAGAACATTTTTTTTTATCTTTAAAACAAAAAATGTTTCTCAGATCTACATCTCTCTCTAGCTACATCTCACTTTTGCTTCACAGCAAGTTTTCTAAGAGTGGTCTATACTTGTAGTCTTTATTTTCTTACCTTTCATTCACTCTTCAATCTGTTGTAATTTGATTTCTACCCCATTCACTAACTATAGTGTTGTTAAGGTTTTCTCAGTAAGAGTCCAGCAGAAACTTTACTATCTTTATTTCACAATCACTTTAAGTTTTACACTGTTAGCCATTTTTTCCTTCTTGAAAATCTTTCCCTGGGTTTCCCAGAGACCAATGTCTTTGTTCATTTCCAACCTTCCCTGTTTCTTAGGAGTCTCGAATCTAATCATGTTAACTTAGCATATAAATATTCCAAGAGTTCCCCACCACCTATAGTATAAAGTACAAACTCTTCATTCAGCATGGCATATAAGGCCCTTCATGGTCTGGTCTCCACTTATTCTCCTAAGCTTATTCTATTACTTTCCCACAGGCACCTTTCACCCTAGCCACAACAAAAACACCCAAGCTCATCCAAACATCCAACATTTTCTCATGTCTTTGTACCTAGGGTTCCCTGTACTTCACAGAACACCCATTCCTTCCACCCTCTTCTCCACGCCTCTCCCTCACCACACTCCCTTATATCCAGCTACCCTTTTTTTCCTCTTTTTTTTTTTTTTTTTTTAAAAGGACTCATGTCATGCATACTTTTTTCTTGAAACCTTCTCTCACATCTTTAGGTCCAAACACTGTCTCTTCTTTGATTCCACAGAGCTTTTCTCAACCTTCTAATATAAAGCTTATGCATTATAGTTTAGCTATTGACCTGTCTTTGTACTAAAACTGTGAGCTCCTTGAGGACACACCTTTTTTTATTTATTTTTTTGCATCACCAGCACCAAGTGTCTCACAGAGAGAAGGTACTTAAATATTTGTTGAATTAATGCATGAGATGATCAGCATTTAGGCTTACCACAGAGAGGAAGTGAATATCCAAAAACAATCATGCTGAAAGTATAGCAGTGGAATTTTACTGAAGGCAGTAAAAGAAAAAAGATCAGCCTAGAGAAACAAATGTTATATTTGAATCTCCCACAGAAAAAGGTAAAACGAGCCACAGAAAAAGAATGATAATCAGTCACAAGGTTTAAACCATTGGTTCTTTTTGCCCAAAATTTTACCCATACTGCTCTTAGAGCCAGATACACATTAGAATCAGGTAGCTTCTAGCAAGAGAGATGTGCAGCAGACTCTAGCAAAACTTCTAGCATAAGCCCTTCACCTTAAAAAAAAAAAAAAAAAAAAGTTAGGTTAAGTTTATCTATTTTGAGAGCGAGTGAGCAGGGAAGGGGCAGAGAGAGAAAGGAGAGACAGAATCCCAAGAACGTTCCACACCAGCAGCCCAGAGCCTGACATGGGGCTCAAACTCACAAACCAGCAGATCATGACCTGAGCCAAAACCAAGAGTCAGATGCTTAACCAACTGAGCCATCCAGATGCCCCTTTCTAACATTTTCTCATCACTGTATCACAAAAACATGGACCTTCCAGAAAAGTGAGTACCTGATATATACCAGATACAAGCTAAGTATTACTTCATTATATGTATATTTGTGTATATATATTTTTATAATTGTTATAAAAATCTTTGTTAATTATTACTACTCCCATTTTATAGATGAGAACTGTTCAGTGCCATACCATTGTTAAGCAGACCAAATTCAAACCAGTGTTCTAACAAAGTAAAGGGGTGCCTGGGTGGCTCAGTCGGTTGAGCATATGACTTCGGCACAGGTCATGATCTCAAGATTCTTGAGATCAAGCCCTGCGTCGGGCTCTGTGCTGACAGCTCAGAGCCTGAAGACTGCTTCAGATTCTGTGTCTCCCTGTCTCTGTTCCTCCCCTGCTCACCCTCTGTCTCTCTCTCTCTCAAAAATAAATAAAGATTAAAAAAACAAAGTACAATCCTCTTTCCTCTCATGGGACTTGAAATTTTCCAGTTGTCTTTCAGGCATCCCTCACATCATGTGTAAGGCTAACTCTAAGCTAGCCTCTATGGCAGATGTTGTAGAATATTCAAGATAGGACACTGACCAAGTTTATTCTCTGCTAGTAAGGGTCCTCTCTCTTTTATCTGTACTTCCAATTCCTCATTCATCAAACCCTAAGAAACAGGGTTAGTGAAAGTTTTATTCTCAAATTTACAGTCTGTAATGTAGATAGAATAATAGCCCAACAAAGATGTCCACACCCCGACCCCTGGAACCTGTGAATATATCCTACTACATGGCAAAAGGGCTTTGCAGATGTGATGAAGTTAAGAACATTGACAAAGGAAGACTATTTTGTATTATTCACGTGGGCCAAAAAAATCACAAAAGTCATTACAAGAGGGAGGCAAGAATATCAGAGTCAGAGAAACAGATAGGACAACAGGTGCAGAGGTCAGAGAAAGAAATATGTAACACTACTGGCTTTGAAATGGAGTTAGCGGCCAGAAGCCAAGGAATGTGAGCAGCTTCTAGAACATGGAAAAGGCAAGAAAATGGATTCTTCTCTAGGGCCTCCAAAAGGAATACAACCTGCTGACATCTTGATTTTAGGACTTTTAACCTCCAAAACTGCAATATGATAGATTTGAGTTGTTTTAAGCCAGTAACTTTATGGTAATTCATTATGGCAACAATAAGAAACTAACAGAGTTTCTACTTATCAGTGCCTGAGAATAAAAGGCAGCAGTGCCTGAGAATAAAACGCAGCGCTAAGCCTATCTTTCTGAAGATTAATTTTTTGTATTTAGTATTTACTTGCCAATCTTTTAACTTTTTGTATCTATTTTTAACATTGTTTTTGCTTATATAAACAAATCTAAGACAAAAATTATCCACAATCCTTTCATCAATGTTTTCATTTGATCATATGCTAGTTCTTTTCCTCCACCATATTCTATTTTTACATATTTGTGATAATATCAAGGAATGGATTTAGTAATCTATATTTTTACTAGTAACATGCCAGAAGATTTTTCCCATTTTGCTTCATTTTTTTCTGAGATCTTCTTACCTGTTCTCCTTTCCAACCCCAGGTAAGCATCTTTTTGCTGCTCCTGCAACATTTCAAAAATACTCCTCCATCAAGTTCTTTGTAATTGCCTTTCACCCTACCTCAAATACCCTTCATTCAGCCATCTCCACAACTCACTCCTTCACTTCCTCCAGTTCTCTGCTCAAAATGTCACCTTAAGAGAAGATATTTGCAATACATGTAATAGACAAGAATATCCAGAATCTTTAACTCCCATAAACAAATAAAAGACAATCCAATAGAAAAATAGGCAGAAGACATGAAAAGGCATTTCATAAAAGATAATAACCAAATGGCCAACATATGAAAAGATGATCAACCTCATTAGGAATGAAAAAATGCAAATGAATTTAAACCATAATGATATGCCACTACACACTTACGAGGATTTGCAAAAACGTAAATGTCTCACAATACCTAGGGTTACTGTAGATGTACAGTTAACTGTCATATGCTATTATAGATGGAAATAATTTGGCATTCTCTAGAAGGGCTGAGATACACATATTTTATAAACCAGAATTCTGAATCCTAGATATACCATACAAAAATGCATTCATGTAGAACATATATGCAAAATGCTCACAGCAGCATTTTCCATAATAGCCAAAATAGAAACTACCCAAATGTCTATTAAAAGTAGAAATAAACTGTTCTACAATATCAGATAACAAAAAAAAAAAAAAAAAAGGAAACTACAGCTACATAAAGACAGTATAGATGACTCAGCATAATGGTGAGCAAAACCCACAAAAGAATAAATACAGTGTGATTCCATACATATCAAATTCAAAAACAGGCAAAACTAAAATATAGCATTTAGGAATACAACTATAAAGAAAAACAAGGAAATAATTACCATTAAAAGTTAAGTCAATGGGAATGCAAGCAGGTGCAGCTACTGTGGAAAACAGTATGGAGGTTCCTCAAAAAACTAAACATAGAACTACCCTACGACCCAGCAATTGCATACTAGACATTTATCCATGGGATACAGGTGTGCTGCTTCGAAGGGACACATGCACCCCCATGTTTATAGCAGCACTGTCAACAATAGCCAAAGTACGGAAAGAGCCCAAATGTCCATTGAGGGATGAATGGATAAAGAAGATGTGATATATAGATATATAGATATATATACATATACACACACACAATGGAGTATTACTCGGCAATCAAAAAAAATGAAATCTTGCCATTTGCAACTACGTGGATGGAACTGGAGGGTATTATGCTAAATGAAATTAGTCAGAGAAGGACAAAAATCATATGACTTCACTCATATGAGGACTTTTAAGAGACAAAACAGATGAACATAAGGGAAGGGAAACAAAAATAATATTAAAACAGGGAGGGGGACAAAACAGAACAGACTCATAAATATGGAGAACAAACTGAGGGTTACTAGAGGGGTTTTGGGAGGGGGGATGGGCTAAATGGGTAAGGGGCACTAAGGAATCTATTCCTGAAATCATTGTTGCACTATATGCTAACTAATTTGGATGTAAATTTTAAAAAATAAAAAATAAAAAAAAATAACTGTGAACAAAAAAAAAGTTAAGTCAATGGTTTACTCTGGTGCAAAGAAGGGAGTTATAATTGGAAAGGGGCATGATTTTGGCTACTGGGAAGCTGGCCATCTTCAGCATCTTTATCCAGGTGGTAGTTACATAATTGTTCACCAATGTCAGTAAACTATGCTTATTAGCATATGTTTTATTTCACAATAAAAAGGTTGTATCACCATATCAGTGAGGCTTCCTCTGACTAACCAGAATAAAACAGTCATTCCTCTCTGCCCCCCATCCCTTTTCACCAGCAGGGGTTTTTTTCTCTATATTATTAATCTTCACCTAACATACTATATATTTACTTCTTAATTTGTTTGTTGTCATACCTCCTCTACATAAAGCAAAGACTTTGTTTTGTTCACTGCTATATTCCCAGCAATGAGAAGAATACCTAGAATAAAATGCACCTTGGGGTGTCTGGGTGGCTCAGTTGGTTAAGTATCCGACTTCAGCTCAGGTCACGATCTCACAGCTCGTGAGTTAAGTCCCGCGGCAGACTCTGTGCTGACAGTGCAGAGACTGGAACCTGCGTTGGATTCTGTGTCTCCCTCTCTCTCTGCTCTTCCCCCACTCCTGCTCTCTCTTTCTCTCTCTCAAAAATAAATAAACATTAAAAAAAATTTTTAAATGCACCTTTACACCTTTCTCCATGTTCATATAATCCCCAAATAAAACTACATATTTATATCTTTATTTTATAAAAGATATATATTTTTTAAGTTCGTTTATTTTGAGAAAGAGCATGCACAAGGGGGAAGGGGTGGAGAGAGGGACAGGGAGAAGGAGAGGGGAAGAGGGGGAGAGAGGAGAGGGAGAGAGAGAGAGAGACAGGGAGAGAGAGAGAGAGAGAGAGAGAGAGAGAGAGAGAGAGAAAGAGACAGAGAGAGAGAGAGAGAGAGAGAGAGAGAGAGAGAGAAAATCCCAAGTAGGCTCCACACTGTCAGTGCGGAGCCCAGTGCAGGGCTAGAACTCCCAAACCGCGAGATCATGACCTGAGCTGAAATCAACAGTCAGACATTTCACCAAATGAACCACCTAGGCTCAAATGTATAAATGTTATTATACACATTTCTTTATAATTTACCTGTCTTAATCTACAACCTAGCACAGATATTCTTCTAGGTCAAGATATACAGATGTAACTCATTCTCTTCGAGTTGCATAATATTCTACAATATAAGTACATCACAGTCTATATATTCATACCCCCTATTGATAGACATTCAGGCTGTTTCTAATTTTTGCCATTAAACACAATATTGCAGGCATTCATTTTCAAATTCCCCCTCTCTGTAGAGAGCTTTCATGTTATTCTTACTTCCTGATCTTATACTTAATAAACTTTTTCCTGCTGCTCATTTAAAAATAAAAATATGGGCACCTGGGTGGCTCAGTCGGTTGGGCATCTGACTTCAGCTCAGGTCATGATCTCACAGTTCATGAGTTTGAGTCCCACACCGGGCTCTGCACTGAAAGCTCGGAGCCTAGGGCCTGCTTCAGATTCTGTGTCTCTCTCTCCCTCTGCCCCTCCCCCACTCACGCTCTGTCTCTCTCTCTTAAAAATAAACAAATTAAAAAATAAAATAAAAATAAAAATATTGCATACATATACTTTTCATGTTGATACTTTAATTTCCAGAGAATAGATTTCCAGGAGAGGAATCTAATTATTATTGCCTTCCACCAATTTTTATAAACCTTCCAAAATGGCTATAGTAATTCATATTTCCACCAATACTGAACCTAACTCATGAATCAAGCTTCCTTGCTGGGGAAGGTGTGGCAGATGCCATGTCAAATCGCAAAAGTGTCAAGAAGCAGCTCCTGAAGCAGCTCTAGAAGCAGGCCAAAGAGACAGATGAGGAAGAGAATGCATCCAACCAGAAACAGAAAATAGGAGAAGAAACTTGAGGAGCTAAAAGCCAAGACTGCAGAAGGGTCCCCTGGCCACAGATGGATTTAAGAACTTTGGCAAAAAGTAAGGTATTCCTTGTGCCTGAGGGAATGGTGATCCTTAATTCCATTCTTGTTTAAACATCTGGACTCCCTGACATAGCATCTGTTACCCCTATAGCTAGAATAAAGTATTGTCTTAGATGCTGCTGTACATTTAAGAATAAACTTTTGTTAAAAAATAATAATAAATCAATCATAAAAAAAGTTTTCTTATAACTTATGCCCACTTGCGCTGCAGCAAAAGTGATCCTAAGAGGAAAGTATATAGCAATACAGGCCTACCTAAAGAAGAAAAATCTGAAACAACCTAACCTTACACCTAAAGGAACTAGAAAAAGAACAACAAATGATGCCTAAAGCCAACTGAAGGAAGGAAATAATAAAGATTAGAGCAGAAATAAATGATACAGAAACAAAAAAAAGAACATATCAATGAAACCAAAAGCTGGTTCTTTGAAAAGATTAACAAAATTGATAAACACCTAGTCAGACTTATCAAAAGAGAGAAAAAGGACCCAAACAAACAAGATCACAAATGAGAAAGAAATAACAACCAAAGAAATACAAACAATTATAATATTATAATAAACTATATGCCAACAAATTGGACAACCTACAAGAAATGTGTAAATTCCTAGAAACATATATTACCAAAACTGAAACAGGAAAAAAAATAGAAAACGTGAACAGACCAATAGCCAGCAAAGAAACTGAATCAATAATAATAAAAAAAAAAAAAAAACCTCACAACAAACAAAAGTCCAGGACCAGATCACTTCACAGGTGAATTCTATCAAATGTTTAAGTCAGAGTTAATACCTATTCTTCTCAAATTATTCCCAAAAAGAGAAAAAAAAAGGAAAACTTCCAAAATGTCTTCTATGAGGCCAGCGTTACCCTGATTCCAAAACCAGATAAAGACAACACTAAAAAAAAGAGAAATACAGGTTAATATCCCTGATGAACACAGATGCAAAAATTCTCAATAAAATATTAGCACATCAGATCCAACAGTACATTTAAAAAAAATCATTCACCATGATCAAGTGGGATTTATTCCTGGGTTTCAAGGGTGGTTCAGTATTTGCAAACCAATCTGATATATCACATTGATAAAAGAAAGTATAAGAACCATATGATCACTTCAACAGATGCAGAAAGAGCATATGACAAAGCACAACATCCATTCATGATAAAAACCCTCAACAAGGTAGGTTTAAAGGGAACATACCTCAACATAATAAAGGCCATATATGAAAACCCACAGAAAACAGAATATACAGTGGGGGAAAACTGAGAGCTTTCCCAAGATCAGGAGCAAGACAAGAATGTCCACTCTTACCACTTTTATTCAACAAAATACCGGAAGTCCTAACTACAGCAATCAGACAACAAAAAGAAAGAAAAGGCATCCAAATCAGCAAGGAAGAAGTAAAACTTTCACTAGCTGCAGATGACATGACACTCTATATAGAAAACCTGAAAGACTCCACCAAAACACTGCTCGAACTGATAAACAAATTCAGTAAAGTCACATGATACAAAATCAACGTACAGAAATCGGTTGTATTTCTATACACTAATAATAAAGCAGCAGAAAAAAAAAAATTAAGGAATCAACCCCATTCACAGCTGCATCAAAAATAAGAAGATACCTAGAAATAAACCTAACCCAAAGAGGTGAGAGACCTATACTCTGAAAACTATAAAACATTGATGAAATTAAAGACGACACAAAGAAATGGAAGGACATTCCATGTTCCTATATTGGAAGAGCAAATATTATTAAAATGTCTAATCTACCCAAAGCAATCTATACATTTACTCCAATCTCTATCAAAATACCAACAGCATTTTCACAAAGCTATAACAAACAATCCTAAAATTTGCACGGAATGACGATAGACCCTAAATAGCTAAAACAACCTTGAAAAAGAAAAGCAAAGCTAGAAGCATCACAATTCCAGACATCAAGTTATGTTACAAAGATGTCATAAACAAAACAGTATGGTAATGGCACAAAAATAGACACATAGATCAATGGAACAGAGTAAAAAGCCCAAAAATGAACCCACAACTATATGGTCAATTAATCTTCGACAAAGCAGGCAAGAATGTCCAATGGGTGGGAGGCCTGGGTGGCTCAGCTAGTTAAGTATCTGACTTCAGCTCAGGTCATGATCTCACAGTTCACGAGTTCAAGCCCCACATGGATCCTGCTTCGGATTCTGGGTCTCACTCTCTCTCTGCCCCTCCCCCACTCACACTATGTCTCCCTCTCTCTCAAAGATAAACATTTAAAAAATTAAAAAAAAAAAAAAAAAAAAAGAACATCCAATGGGAAAAAGACAGTCTCATTTTTCCAAAGAAGACATACAGATGACTAACAGACACATGAAAAGATACTCAACATCATTCATCAACAGGGAAATGCAAATTAAAACTAAAATAAGCTATCAACTCACACCTGTGAGAATGGCTAACATTAACAACATGGGTGGAGAGGTGTTAAGATGGAGAAGAGGTAGGGGGACCCGGATTTCCTTCATCCCTCAAACACAGCTGAAGTCAAATCACTTGGAACAACCCAGGAAATCAATCTGCAGAGTGGCAGAAGGATCTCTACAGGTGGAGGGAGACAGCTTGGCAGGATGGAGATACTTGTATGCGAATTTGGGGAGATAAAATGGTGCAGGCACAGAGGGAAGGAAACCCCTTCTGTGGAGAGGCTAAAGGGAGAGAAAGAGGGACTCTGGAATTGCAGCATTGAGTTAGCACAAGAGGAAAACCTCTCCAGACCATGGATTAGGCAACAAGAAGTATGGAGAGTTCCAACTTTTATTACAGTTTTAGGAGCTGAAGATCAGAAGTTTCAAAAGTGCACGACTTTCTCTGGACCGGAGCTGACCCTGTGAACACACCTGAGGGTCGGGGAGAGCCAGCGCTGGGGCGTGACAGCAATCTCAGGGGCATACTCGGAGAGAAGTCCCCTTCCTCAAGTACTGTAAGAGGGCTTATTGCCCCCCCAAGGAGAAAAGACCCTACAGGTGCCAGCCAAAGGCCTTTTATCAGCAGGGAGGAGTGGCACTACACCAGAATAGGGTCTGTGCAGTACAGGGACCTTTAAAACATTGGGTTTTGAATCCCGGCCAAGGGCCTAGGAAGCCTAGGAGAACTGTGAAGCAGGGCAAGTTGACTGCCTGAGCTATTCTGTGAGGGCTGCCTGAACAAGGTGGTTTGAGATACTCAGTCTGGGGAGGAGGAGAGATTGGGGTGTCACCATTTTTCTTCCCAGCACCAACACAGTGGGACTTCAGGGAGCAGCACAGCGGCCCCCAGTGGAAGCAGACCTGCTTACACCAAACCCCATCTTTCCATGCTTGGTAACCACTTATGTGCTGGAGGAAGACTGACACTGAGCCAACCAGACTGCCTCTCCTCCAGACCAGCACAGCCACAGGTCCCAGGCACCAACAGACAACTGTTTTTTGTTTTTGTCTGTCTTTGTTGGTTCTTGTCTTCTTTCTACCCTCTTCTTTTTTCCTTTTGGAATCAGGCTCATAGTTTCTGATTTGTTTTTGGTCAATTCTTATTTTATACCTACACACACACACAAAATTGTTTTTTCTTTTTATGTTTTGTTTGTTTAATCAGGCATTTTTACTCCATTCTTTTTACGCGTTTTCTGTATCTTTTTCTTCTTCGTTTTCCTTTCTCTTTCTCTGGATTAAGCCTTATGGGTTTTTTGACTCTCTGCTTGGTCTTCTTTTCCCCCCTTTCATTTTTCTCTTTATATGAGATTGGGCTTCTCCCAACCCTTTCCCTTTTTTCCAGAGTTATTTCGATGAACAAATCAAATTATACCTAGCTGAAGATCCGAACACTCCACCACTACAAGCAAAGAGGAACTTTGCAGGGGACTGACCAGTGGGATAGAGCAACCAAAACCCACCAGTGGAGTGCATGCAACACACTCCAAAAACACTTCCTGAAGTGCCAGGCCCTGGACAGTGTATGATCCCTTTTCAATGTAGTAGTACTCGCAGATGCAGGACATATAACAAGCTATTAAAACACGTAAAAGACAAAAACCTAGCCAAAATGACAAAACAGAAGAATTCTCCTCAAAAGAAAATTCAGGAAGAAATGACAAAGAAATGCTCAAACAGATATAAGCAATATATCTGAACAAGAAATTAGAATAACAGTCATAAGACTAACAGCTGGGCTTGAAAAAAAGCATAGAAAACAGCAGAGAATCTATGGCTGCAGAGATCAAAGACCTAAGAAACAGTCATGATGAATTAAGAAATGCCATAAATGAGATGCAAAATAAACTGGAAACATGACAGTGAGGATGGGAAAAGCAGAGGAGAGAATAGGTGAAATAGAAGATAAAAGTATGGAAAATGATGAAGTTGAAAAAAAGAGGGAAAGGAAATTACTAGATCACGAGGGGAGAATCAGAGAACTAAGTGATTCCATAAAATGAAACAATATCCATATCATAGGAATTCCAGAAGAAGAAGAGCAAGAGAAAGGGGCAGAAGATTTATTTGAACAAATTATGGCTGAGAACTTCCCTAATCTGGGGAAGAAAACAGTCATCCAAGTCCAACAGGCACAGAGAACTCCCTTCACAATCAACCAAAACAGATCAACACCATGGCATATCATAGTGAAACCAGCAAAATACACAGATAAAGAGAGAATTCTGAAAGCAGCTAGAGACAAATGGTCCTTAACCTACAAGGGTAGACACATAAGGGTAGTAGCAGACCTATCCATTGAAACTTGGCAGGCCAGAAGGGAGCGGCATTTCAGGAAATATTCAATGTGCTCAATAGGAAAAATATGCAGCCAAGAATCCTTTATCCAGCAAGGCTGTCATTCAGAATAGCAGGAGAGATAAAGGTTTTCCCAAACAAAAACTAAAGGAATTCATGACCATTAAACCAGTCCTGTAGGAGATCCTAAGGGGGACTCTGTGAGTGGAAAGCAGCAAAGACTACAAAGGACCAGAGACAGAAACATCACCACAAGCACGAAACCTACATATAACACAATGGCACTAAATCCATATCTTTAAATCACCACTCTGAATGTAAATGGACACAATGCGCCAATGAAAAGACATTAAGGTATCAGAACGGATTAAAAAACAAGATCCATCTATATGCTGCCTACAAGAGATTCATTTTAGACCTGAAGACACCTGCATATTGAAAGTGATGGAGAACCATATATCCATGTTACTGAATGTCAAAAGAAAGCCTGAGTAGCCATACTTATACCAGACAAAATACATGTTACAACAAAGACTGTAACAAGAGATGAAGAAAGACATTATATCATAATTAAGGGGTCATCAAGAGGAGCTGACAATTATAAATGTTTATGCCCCCAACATGAAAGAACCCAAATATATAAATCAATTAATCACAAATGTAAATAAATGTATAGACAATAATACCATAATTATAGGGGACTTTAATACTCCACTTACAACAAAGGACAGATCATCTAGGCAGAAAATCAATAAGGAAATAACAGCTCTGAATGACACACTGGACCAGATGGACTTAACAAATGTATTCAAAACTTTTCATCCTAAAGCAGAATACACATTCTTCTTGAGTGCATATGGAACATTTTCCAAAATCGATCACATACTGGGTCACAAAACAGCCCTCAACAAGTATAAAAAGATTGAGATCATATCATGCATATTTCAGATCACAACACTATGACACTTGAAATCAACCACAAGAAAAAATTTGGAAAGCCTCCAAATACATGGAGGTTAAAGAACATCCTATTAAAGAATGAATGGGTTAGCCAGGAAATTAAAGAAGAAATTAAAAAATAAATGGAAGCAAATGAAAATGAAAACATGACAGTCCAAACTCTTTGGACTTTCCTAAGAGGAAAATCATTTCAATCCAGGCCTGCCTCAAGAAGCAAGAAAGGTCCCAAATATACAACCTAGCCTTACTAAAGAAGCTAGAAAGGTAGCAACAAAGAAAGCCCAAAGCCAGCAGAAGAAGAGAAACAATAAAGATTAGAGCAGAAATAAACAATATAGAATCCAAAAAAACAAAAAAAACAAAAAAACAGTAGAACAGATCAATGAATCTAAGAGCTGGTTTTTTGAAAGAATAAACAAAACTGATAAACCCCTAACCAGACTCCCAAAAAGAAAAAAGACCCAAATAGATAAAATCATGAATGAAAGAGATCACAACCAACACCCCAGAAACACAAACAATTATTAGAGAATCCTATGAAAAATTATATGCCAACAAACTAGACAATTTGGAAGAAAAGTACAAATTCCTAGACACTCACACCCTACCAAAACTCAAATGGGAAAAAATTGAAAATTTGAACAGACCTGTAACTAGCAAAGAAATTGAATCAGTTATCAAAAATCTCCCAACAAATAAGAGTCCTGGGCCAGATGGCTTCCTAGAGGGAATTCTACCATACAATTAAAGGAGAGATAATATCTATTCTTGTCAAACTGTTTCAAAAAATAGGAACAGAAGAAAAACTTCAGACTCATGCTATGAAGCCAGCATTACCTTGATTCCCAAACCAAAGACCCCACTAAAAGAATTACAGGCCAATATTCCTAATGAATATGGATGCAAAAATTCCCAACAAGATACTAGCAAATTAAATTCAACAGTACATTTAAAGAATTATCCACCATGATCAAGTGGGATTCATTCCTGGGCTGCAGGGCTGGTTCAATATTCACAAATCAATCAACATGATACATCACATTAATAGAAGGATAAGAATCATAGGATCCTGCCAATAGATGCAGAAAAAGCATGTGACAAAATACAGCATCCTTTCTTAATAAACACCCTCAAGAAAGTTGGGATAGAAGGAATATACCTTAATATCATAAAAATCATATTATGAAGGCTCACAGCTAATATCATCCTCAATGGGGAAAACTGAGAGCTTTCCCTGAGATCAGAAACATGACTGGGATGTCTGCTCTCACCACTGCTGTTTAACATAGTGTTGGAAGTCCTAGCCTCAGCAGACAACAAAACAACATAAAATATGGGGAAATAGGTTCTACTTCCATAAATCAGTTAGAAAAGAGCTTAGGGCAGAAAGCCACCACCACGGGGTGAAAGTGCCCAAGGTTAGCTAGTGAGATATTGTGATGGGATCATGAGTAACTTGTTATATCACCTGCAGGAACTTACTTCCCATCTGGCACCAATGTACCTTAACCACAAACTCCACTTGCCCCACAGACCCCTTACTTACACATACAAATTAATGATTACTATCTGATTGTTTTCTTCACATTTACCACGTGTGTAAGATCTGGTTTGCTTCATGTTCCCCACGTATGTAAGATCTTGTGCACTCAATAAATACGGAGACAAGACCCCTGTTCAGGGCTCTTGCCTCCTCCTGGACATTAGCCTCTCTCGTATTCAATTCTGTGTCTGCTCTCTTGCTGGACGAGAGAAGACTCCAGACTCACAGTCTAAAACAATAAAAAGCATCCAAATTGGCAAAGAAGAAGTCAAACTTTCACTCTTCACAGATGACATGATACTCTACATGGAAAATCCACAAGAGGGGTGCCTGGGTGGTTCAGTCGGTTAAGCATCTGACTTTGGCTCAGGTCACGATCTCACACTCTGTGAGTTCAAGCCCCATGTCAGGCTCTGTGCTGACAGCCCAGAGCCTGCTTTGGATTCTGTGTCTCCTTCTCTCTCTGCCCCTCCCCAGCTTGTGCTCTGTCTCTCTATGTCTCTCAAAATAAAAAAATAAATGTTTAAAAAAAAAAATCCAAAAGACTCCACCAAAAAACTGCTAGAGCTGATACAGGAATTCAGCAAAGTCGCAGGATATAAAATCAATGTACAGAAATCGGTTGTATTTCTATACACCAATAATGAAGCAACAGAGATATCAGGGAATTAATCCCATTTATAAATACATCAAAAACTATAAAATATCTAGGAATAAACCTAACCAAAGAGGTAAAAGATCTATAGAAAACTATCCAAAGCTTATGAAAGAAATTGAAGAAGACACAAATGGAAAAACATTCCATGCTCTTAGATCAGAAAAACAAATATTGTTAAAATGTTGATACTAACTAAAGCAATCTACACATTCAATGCAATCCCAATCGAAATAGCACCAGCAGCCACTCTGGAAAACAGTGTGGAGGTTCCTCAAAAAATTAAAAATAGATCTACCCTATGACCCAGCAATAGCACTGCTAGGAATTTACCCAAGGGATACAGGAGTGCTGATGCATAGGGGCACTTGCACCCCAATGTCCATCAACTGATGAATGGATAAAGAAATTGTGGTTTATATACACAATGGAATACTACTTGGCAATGAGAAAGAAGGAAATATGGCTTTTTGTAGCAATGTGGATGAAACTGGAGAGTGTTATGCTAAGTGAAATAAGTCATGCAGAGAAAGACAGATACCATATGTTTTTACTCTTATGTGGATCTTGAGAAACTTAACAAAACCATGAGGGAGGGGAAGGGAAAAAAAAAAAAAAAAGAGAGGGACGGAGCCAAACCATAAGAGACTCTTAAAAACTGAGAATAAACTGAGGGTTGATGGGGGGAGGGAGGGAGGGGAAAGTGGGTGATGGGCACTGAGGAGGGCACCTGTTGGGATGAGTACTGGGTATTGTATGGAAACCAATTTGACAATAAATTTCATATTAAAAAAAAAAACCTACAAATCTTAAAAAGTTACTGATACTCAATCTAATTAGAATAAACAATGCAAATAAATAAACACTTTAAAAAAATAGCACCAGCATTCTTCACAGAACTAGAACAATCCATTCTAAAAACTGTATGGAACCACAAAAGACCCGAAATTGCCAAAATAATGTTGAAAAAGAAAACCAAAGCTGAAGGCATCACAGTCCCAGACTTTAACCTGTATTACAAAGTTGTAATCATCAAGACAGTAAGGTACTGGCACAAAAACAGACACATAGATCAATGGAATGGAGAACCCAGAAATAGACCCACAAATGTATGGCCAACTAAACTTCAACAAAGCAGGAAAGAGTTATCCAATGAAAAAAAAGACCATCTCTTTAAGAAATGGGTTTGGGAGAACTGGACAGCAACATGCAGAAGAATGAAACTGGACCACTTTCTTACACCATACACAAAAATAAATTCAAATTGGATAAAAGACCTAAATGTGAGAAAGGAAACCATCAAAATCCTACAGAAAAAAACAGGCAGCAACCTCTTTGACCTCAGCCACAGCAACTGCTTACTTGACATGTCTCCAGAGGCAAGGGAAACAAAAGCAAAACTGAACTATTGGGACCTCACCAAGATAAAAAGCTTCTGTACAACAAAGGAAACAATCAACTGATGGAATGGGAAGCTACTTGCAAATGAAGGGTTAGTACCAAAAACCTATAAAGAACTTATCAAACTCAACATCCAAAAAACAAATAATCCAGTGAAGAAATGGGCAGAAGACATGAAATAGACACTTTTCCGAAGAAGACATCCAGATGGCAAATAGATACATGAAAAGATCCTCAACATTGCTCATCATCAGGGAAATGCAAATCAAAACTACAATGAGGTATAAACTCACACCTGTCAGAATGGTTAAAATCAACAACACAAATAACAGGTATTATTGAGGATGTGGAGAAAGGGGAACCCTCTTGCACTGTTGGTGGGAAAGCAAACTGGCGCAGCCACTCTGGAAAACAGTGTGAAGGTTCCTCAAAAAATTAAAAATAGAATTACCTTATGACCCAGCAATTGTACTACTAGGAATTGAGCCAAAGGATACAGGAGTGCTGATTGGAAGGGGCACATGCACCCCAATGTTTATGGCAGCACTATCAACAATAGCTAAATTATGGAAAAAGCCCAAATGTCCACCAACTGATGAATGGATTAAGATGATGTCATACAAGGGTGCCTGGGTGGCTCTGTCAGTTAAGTGTCCAACTTCTGCTCAGGTCATGATCTCCAGGTTCGTGGGTTCAGGCCCTGTGTTGGGCTCTGTGCCGACAGCTCAGAGCCTGCAGCTTGCTTTGGATTCTGTGTCTCCCTCTCTCTGCCCCTCCCCCACTCACACTCTATCTCTCAAAAATAAATGAAAACATTACAAAAAATTAAAAAGATGTCACACATACATACATACATTGTAATGTTACTCACCAATGAAAAACAATGAAGTCATGCCATTTGCAACAACGGATGGAACTGGAGGGTATTATGCTAAACTGAAATAATTCAGTCAGAGAAAGACATTTATCACATGATTTCACTCATAGGTGGAATCTAAGAAACTTAACAATCGTAGAAGAAGGGAAGGAAAAATAAGGTACAAACAGAGAGGGAGGCAAACCATAAAAGACTCTTAAATACAGAGAACAAACTGAGGGTTGATGGGGGTAGGGAAAATGGGTAATGGGCATTAAGGAGGGCGCTTGCTGGGAAGAGCACTGGGTGTTATATGTAAGTGATGAATCACTGGATTCTACTCCTAAAGCTAAGACTACACTGTATGCTAACTATCTTGAGAATAAACACACACACACACACACACACACACACACACACACACACACACAGGAAACAACAGGTGTTGGTGAGGATGTGGAGAAAGAGGAGCCTTCCTGCACTACTGGTAGGAATGCAAACTGGTACAGCCACTGTGGAAAACAGCACGGATGTTCCCTAAAAAGTTAAAAATAGAACAACCCTACCATCCAAAATTGCATACCAGGTATTTGCCCAAAGAATACAAAAATACTAATTTCAAGGGATACATGCACCCTGATATTTACAGCAGCATTATCTACAATAACCAAATTATGGAAAGAGCCCAAATGTCCATTGACTGATGAATGGATAAAGATATGGTATGTGTGTATGTATACGTATATAAATATCATATATACAATAACTAAATATTTTTCAGCCATAAAAAAACAATGAAATTTTGCCATTTGCAACAACATGGATGAAGCTAGAGAGTATTATGCAAAGCAAAATAATGCAGGTCAGAGAAAGACAAATATCGTATGATTTCACTCATGTGGAATTTAAGAAACAAACATAGGGTGAGAAAAAAAAAAAAAGAGAGAGAGGCAAACCAAGAAACATTCTTAACTATAGAGAACAAACTGATGGTTACTGGAGGGGAGGTGGGTGGAGGGGATGGGTTAGACAGGTGATGAGTATTAAGGAGGGCACTTGTGATGAGCACTGTATGCTGTATGTAAGCGATGAATCACTGAATTCTACAACTGAAACTAATATTGCACTGTATGTTAACTAGCTGGAATTTATTTCTTTAATGTTATTTTTGAGAGAGAGAGAGAGAGAGTGAGTGAGAGAGAGAGAGAGGGCACAGAGGAGGGGCAGAGAGAGAGGGAGACACAGAATCCGAAGCAGGCTCCAGGCTCTGAGCTGTCAGCACACAGCCTGACACGGGGCTCGAACTCACAAACCGCGAGATCATGACCTGAGATGAAGTCAGATGCTTAGCCCACTGACCCAGGCGCCCCTTAACTAGCTGGAATTTAAATAAATACTTGGAAAAGAAAAAGATGGTTTCTTCAACAAATGGTTCTGGGAAAACTAGACAGCAACATGCAAAAGGATGAAAGTAGACCACTTTCTTACACCATGCAGAAAAATAAATTCAAAACGGATTAAAGAACTAAATGTGAGACCTGAAACCATGAAAATCCTAGAGAACGCGGGCAGTAACTTCTTTGACATCAACTGTAACAACTTCTTTCTAGATATGAAAGAAGGTATTTCTTTTTTTATTTAAAAAAATTTTTTTAACATTTATTTATTTTTGAGACAGAGAGAGACAGAGCATGAACGGGGGAGGGTCAGAGAGAGGGAGACAGAATCTGAAACAGGCTCCAGGCTCTGAGCTGTCAGCACAGAGCCCAACGCGGGGCTCGAACTCACGGACCGTGAGATCATGACCTGAGTCGAAGTCGGCCGCTTAACCGACTGAGCCACCCAGGTGCCCCTGAAAGAAGCTATTTCTAGACAATGGAAGAAGATATTTGCAAAGGACATATATAAAAGGTTAGCATCCAGGGGTGCCTGGAGTTTGGCTTGGGTCATGATCTCCCAGTTTGTGAGTTTGAGCCCCACACTGGGCTCTGTGCTCACAAAGAGGAGCCTGCTTGGGATTCTGTCTCCCTCTCTCGGCTCCTCCTCAACTTGAGTGCACACACAGAATCTCCCTCTCTCTGCTCCTCCCCAACTTGAGTGCACACACAGAATCTCCCTCTCTCTGCTCCTCAACTTGAGCGCACACACTTGCTCTCTCAAAAATAAATAAATGTGAAAAAAAAAATTAGGATCACCTGAGTGACTCAGTTGGTTAAGCATCCAATGTAGACTCAGGTCATGATCTCATGGTTTGTGGGTTGGAGCCCCAAGTTGGGCTCTCTGCTGACAGCTCAGAGCCCGGAGCCTGCTTCAGATTCTGTGTCTCCCTCTCTCTCTGCCCCTCCCCTCCCCTGCTCAGGCTCTGTCTCTTTCTCTCTCAAAATAAACATTTAAAAATTTTTATAAAAAAAAGTTTTTAAAAAGGTTAATATCCAAAATATATAAAGAACTTACTAAAATCAACACCAAAAAACAATCCAATTAAAAAATGGGCAGAAGATATGACATTTTTCCAAAGAAGACATTCAGATGGCCAACAGACACATGAAAAGATGCTCAACATCAGTCATCATCAGGGAAAATGCAAATCAAAACTACAATGAGATATCAACTCACACCTGTCCAAATGACTAAAATCAACAACACAAACAACAACAGGTACTGGCGAGGATGTGGAGAAAGGGGAACCCTCTTGCACTGCTGGTAGGAAAGCAAACTGGTGCAGTTGCTGTGGAAAACAGTACAGAGGTTCCTCAGAAAGTTAAAAATAGAACTACTCTTTACCCAAAGAATACAAAAATACTAATTCAAAGGGATACATGCACCCTGATGTTAATAGCAGCATTATCTATCACAGCCAAATTATGGAATCAGCCCAAGTATCCATCAATTGGTGAATAAAGAAGATTTTTATTCATCCATAAAAAAAGAATGAAATCTTGCTATCTGCAACAACATGGATGGAGCCAGAGTATTATGCTAAGTGAAGTAAGTCAGAGAAAGACAAATACCATATGATTTCACTCAACGTGGAATTTTAGAAACAAAACAAATGAGCAAAGAGGGGAAAAAAGAGATAGAGGCAAACCAAGAAAGTTCTTAACTATAGAGAACAAACTGATGGATACCAAAAGGGAGTTTGGAGGGGAGGGGCAGGGTGGATAGGTTAAACAGGTGATGAGGATTAAGGAGTGCACTTGTGATGAGCACTGGGTGATATATGGAAGTACTGAATCACTATATTTTACACCTGAAACTAATACTACACTGTATTATTAGAAATATTACACTGCAATTTAAAAATTTTTTAAAGTTTATTTATTTTGAGAGAGAGAGAGACAGCCGTGAGTGGGGGAGAGGCAGAGAGAGAGAGAAAGACAAAGAATCCCAAGCAGGCTCAGAACTGTCAGCGAAGAGTCCATTGCAGGGTTTGGAACTCACAAAAGCGGGAGATCATTACCTGAGCCGAAACCAAGAGTCGGATGTTTAACCGACTGAGCCACCCAGGTGTCCTTAAATAAAAACTTTTTTTAAAAGACCATACAAAAAAAGTTATGCACACTTGCTTTCAAACAGCTGCTTAAATAAGATGAGGCAGCTTAAACATCTGGAAAAAAATTTTTTTAAGTAAACTCTATCCCCAATGTGGGGCTCAAACTCATGACTCCATAATCAAGAATCACATTCTCTAACAACTGAGCCAGCCAGGTGCCCTATATCTGCAACTTTAAATTGACCTCAGCAACTAATACCCTGGGAGTAGTCAAAGACTTACTGCAAATCTCTCCCACACCTTTAGAAACTCAAAGCATCTGATTTACTACCATCTGCTCTGGGTTCAAAACCTAAAAGCAATAGAGGGCATTCCCCTTTCCTCCCCCACTAAAGCCTAAGAGAAAAAGAATCCCTCCAAAAGAAAAGCTTTTTTATTTAACCTCTGTCTCACTTTAAGAAGCCATATGATCCAAACCTGTCCTTCCTTCTTAAATTGCGTCTCTTGGTTTATAGTACCATCTCCTAAGCCAGAAAAATAAGTCATTCTAGATTCTTTCATTTTTCTCAGGATAGTCTCTATGTCCCTTCAATTCTACTTTTTAAACAACTCTCCTATTTATTCTCAATGCTGCTACTTTATCTTAGGCTTTTGTGGGGGGAGGGGAGGGGGTGGGAGTATATTTCTTTTATTTAATGATTAGAAAATAAAAATACAATCTCCGGTTACAAATATTAAGTGGGTGTGGATGCAGAGCTAGGGTCAGTAGTTAAGACTGGCTAATACAATGTCTCTGTTGCTAAAACAAATTTACAGTGGAAACCTCCATATGAGTCCACATGAATTCTGTGCACAGGGTCTCCATCTCCCTGCTTCTTGCATATTTTTTTTTCGCTTTAAGTTTTCATAGCATCTTTCATCTGTACTGAAATACCCTCCTAACCAGTTTTCCTTCTTTAATCTCACTTTCCTTCCATCTATTTTTCACTTTGCAGCTAATATATTCTTTTCCCTAATTGAAATCAGTCCATGGCTCCCCAACCTGTAGGTGTAAGCATTCAGGGCTTTTCATGATTTGGCCCTCACCTACTTCTCCAGACTCCTCTACCACCACTTCCCACCTCATACATCATGTTTTAACAAAACTGAATTACTTTCAGTTCTCAAAATACATCAAGTGTTTTAATAACCCTGTGCCTTTTACCTAGGCTGTTCTATTTGCGGTACCCACTAGTAAACCAATCATCCCCTCTTTTGTTTCTATATTTTTTAATTATAAACATAACTTAAAACATTCATTCATATTTAAAACATTCATTCAATCCTGGGCTCCTCTATGTGCCACAGACAGTGCTAGTTACAGGAGAGCCAGCAGTTAATTATGGACTCAGCCCTTATCCTGATGGAATTTATAATCTAATGACTATAATCTAATCTAGTGCCTAAAGACACTACACAACTGATAATAAATGTGGTTAAGAATTATAAAGGAAGTAATACAGTATATAATGGAAATGTATATTAGATGAAAGCCAGGAGAAAGGGAGTTATCAAGAGAAATACTACATGCATTTGTCTACATCCTTCTTACAGTCTGAACTCCTTAAAGGCAGGGATTATGCTATCTTTATATCAATAACCAGGACAGTAAATAGTAATGTATAGTAATGTGCATTGACTATCTTATAAAGATCACTGCCCTATTAGAGATATCACTGAGGCCAGGTGAATGCAATAATCTTATTGGCCAGGCCTGAATCATGTGCCCATCATTAAAGCCAATGGGTTAGATCAACTCTACTCAAGCCACACTGATTACAAATGGGGAATGAGTGGTTCCAAGAGAAAAATCAGGAAGCTGTTACCTAAATAAGAGGGCAGGAAAGCTAAATAGACAAAAAACAGCAGCCCTTTCCTTAGTGGACATTGTAATTATCTCCTCAAAAGGTATCTTATTCCTTCCCACACTAGTAAGGTATTTATGTGGGACTGACCCCTTCCCCAGCTCCAGGAGTAGGCCATGATTTGACACAGCAGTGGTTCTCAAAGTGTTTGCAGACCAGCCAAATCAGTAAACCTGTTGCAACTACAAATTCTTAAAACCCAATCCCAAACCAACTAAAACCAGAAACTCTGGGGATAGGGCCTACCAGTTTGTGTTTTAACAACTTCTCCAGGTGGTTCTGATGCATGCTCAAATTTAAGAGCCACTGGTCTAGACAGAGAAAGCTGTAATTAATAGTTCAGATTTTAAGAGTGATCCTTGGGAACATGGGGATAATCTAATGTCAAGCTCAGGATTTTTGTGTTATATTTGTGGGAACCATCCTTTTTATCCCCCAGAAATTAGGAAACATGTAATCCCAGCAGCCAAAGGCAGTTATCTTTTCCTGGCAAGGAAGCCTGCCTGAGAAAGAAGCTGATAGAGGAGAGAGCCAAGAGAAATGCAGAAAAATAGGACCAAAGCCTGATAGTCTTGATCCAACTATGTCAGGGGCCTTCGTTCCCTTAGGACTTTTCAATTACATGAACCTATAAATTCTCTTTGTTTAAACCAATTTCAGTTGGATTTATCACGTAAACTGAAAGTATCCGGATACCCACTACATCAAGTTACACATCTATCCCTAAACACCATAGGGAAAGTAGACTAGGAAATACTGTCAACTGTCTAGCCTCTCTCTATATCAGGGTTGCCAGATTTAGCAAACAAAAATACAGGACACCCAGTTAAATTTGAATTTCAGATAACAACAAACAATTTTTCAGAAGTATATCACAAATATTGCATGGGACATTACATGTATTTTATCCAGCAACTCTACTCTAAATGCTCATGGTTGATCCCTAGCAATCAAAAAAGTAGCTCTGGTCAGTTTCAGTCAGACAGACGTGATAGCTGCTCTTACAGTTTATGACTAGTAGGAGAAAAGACTACACCCAAGTCCTGAACTAATGGCCTGCAACAGGTTTGAACCACCTGATAGTCCTTTTAAAACTAATCAGACTTCTTTCTAAAAGCCAAAACAGGGGCACCTGGGTGACTCAGTCAGGCATCCAACCCCTGATATCTGCTCAGTTCATGATCTCACAGTTCATTTTTCCAGCCCCGCATCAGGCTGCTCTGAGAGTGCAGAGCCTGCTTGGGATTCCCTGTCTCCCTCTCTCTTTGCCCTTCCTTGCTCACCATCTCTCTCTCTCAAAATAAATAAACATTCTTAAAAAGTTTGAATATTACACATGAAAGAACAAATTCTAAAGTATTTTCAAGCACAAACATTTCCATATGGCATTTCCAAAACAATTCACATACAAATTTTAAATTTTGATTTGTGATTGGGAGCACCTGGGTGGTAGTGGGTTAAGTGTCCAACTCTTGATTTCGGCTCAGGTCATGATCTCGGCTCAGGTCATGATCTCACAGTTCGTGGAATCAAGCCCTGCTTCGGGCTCTATGCTGACAGTGTGGAGCCTGCTTGGGATTCTCTCTCCCTCTCTCTCTCTCTCTCTCTGCCCCTCTCCTGCTTGCACATGCACTCTTGCTTTCTCTCAAAACAAATAAACTTAGAAAAAATGTGTAAAAATAAATTTTGATTTGTGATTGAATTTTCTTCTTAGAAAATTTAAACATGAAAACTAAAACAAAAAACGAAAAAACAATAAATGGCCACCACCTGGGTGGCTGACTCTTGATTTTAGGTCAGGTCATGATCCCAAGGTCATGGGCTTGAGCCCCATATTAGGCTCTGCGTGGAGTATGGAGCCTGCTTAAGATTCTCTCTCGGGGCACCTGGGTGGCTCAGTCGGTTAATCAGCTGACTGACTCATGTCATGATCTGGCAATTCGTGTGTTTGACCCCATGTGGGGCTCTGTGCTGACAGCTCAGAGTCTGGAGCCTGCCTCAGATTCTGTGTCTCCTTCTCTCTCTGCCCCTCCCCACAAATGCTTGCACGCTCTCTCTCTCTCTCTCAAAATTAAAAAAAGATTATCTCTGTCCCTCTGCCCCTCTCCCCCATGTGCATGCTCTCTCCAAAACAAATATAAAAATAAATAAAAACTGTAACAGTAAGTACTTAAGATGACATAGCCACAAGCTCTGGAGGTGTAGCCCTATACCCTTAGATAAGGGTAAACAATTAATCTGGCTCACAAACAGAATGTCCAAGGCTGGATAGTGGTGGATGGTATGACATCATGGTATTGACTTTAGTTTTGCATTGGCTTATGTTCACAGGCCCCAGAGCAGTTTTTATATTGACAAGACACATGTAAAATAGTAGGATGTGGCGGACTGGACCTAGCCTACTGTGTCTTTTATAAGAAAAATAATAAGATAACCCTCTTACTTTATACAAACTTACAAAATATTTGCAAAAAACAACAAATATACCATTTATCAGCAATTTGGAAACTGATCCTATAAGGCTACATGGCAGACCTTACCTTTTAATCCCAAATCAAATCCTACACATTCTAAATTTAATTGGTGTAACATACTGGGAAACTTAAATCTACATTTTGCCCAGTGCTATGTAAAACTAGCCGAACAAACTTTCAAAAACTTACTCCTCACTTCTAATTCTTCGAAATTTCAAAAATGACTTTTACTCAAAACCATAAAATTTTGCTAACAATATTAAGTATTGTACTTTTTCATTATTCCCTTTGTTAGAATAAATTATAAGTTTGAAGGTCCACGTTGATTAATAAATATTATCAACATTTTAAAACTTAAGCCACAAAATGAAGCTGGTTGGGTCCACAGGTCTAAGACCACAAAATATTTGGGAACAGGGTATTTAAAGAAAAAAATACAAAAGAAATTTGATAGCTTGACTTCAAAAAGCTGATCTTGTTTGGGAGAGACAAAGTATACTCACAAAACAATTAAATGTCTTAACATATGATTTTATGTCAAAACAATAGACCATTGCCCCAGATAATTACAGGATTCAGTGCTAGAATTTCTAGAGGAAGAAAGAAGAGTTACAAAAGATCCTGATTTGTAGATTGGAGAGGGATGGACACAATCTAACAGAAGATGCAGCATAAGCAAAAGGTTGGAGATGGGAATAAGCAAAGTGTAGTCAGTGGATAGCAAGGAACTGGGCTAAAAGTAAGAATGAGAATAGATGGGGGCACCTGGCTAGCTCAGTCAGTAGAGCATGTGACAATCTCAGGGTCATGAGTTTGACGCCCACGTTGAGGGTAGAGTTTACTTAAAAAAATGACAATGGAGGATTAATAATTAAGTTGAAATGTAAATTGGTGCTAAAGACCATGTATGCCTAGTTTAAGAATATGGCCTCTGCTTAAAAAAATGGATAGCTGCTAATTATGTCAAAAATTATTTCAAAATAACATTTGAGCAGGATTAACCTGAAGAGTTCAGGATAAATTCATGGGGGAGGAGAAGAAGAAATTAAAAATAGAGCAACCAGTTTTAGGAGGTACTGGTTAAGAACCAGGGTGTTAGCAAGACAGACCTGCTCTGCCACTTGCTAGCTGTGAGGCACTTGATTAAGTTATTAAACACATCAGAGTCTCAGTTTCCTGTCTGTAAAGTGGGGTAATAATAGTGCCTATTTCATAAGGTTGTTATGTAGCTAACAGAAATAGTACAGGTAAAAATATTTAACACAGCACTTGGTCTAAAATAATTATTCAACAATATTGAACAAATAATTATTCAACAAATTATTCAACAAAAGTATTACCTTCATTATAAATCATTTCAAATGTGTGGTGATGAGGAACCAGACAAGGGCAACAGAAACTAAAGAGAAAGGATGACTTGGAGTGACATTTCCATAGACTCATGAGATGCCATAATTAGAAAAGACCCTAGAGGGGCGCCTGGGTGGCTCAGTTGGTTAAGCGGCCGACTTCAGCTCAGGTCATGATCTCACAGTCCGTGAGTTCGAGCCCCGCGTCGGGCTCTGTGCTGACAGCTCAGAGCCTGGAGCCTGTTTCAGATTCTGTGTCTCCCTCTCTCTGACCCTCCCCCGTTCATGCTCTGTCTCTGTCTCAAAAATAAATAAACGTTAAAAAAAATTAAAAAAAAAAAAAAAAAAGAAAAGACCCTAGAGAACTCTTCCAAGAACAAAATGGCCCCAGTTTAAATGTCAGGGATGAAGAAAAAAAAATGGAGCAAGTCAAAAGGTTTTGACTGCAAGATTATTCAAAGAGGTAGACCTGAAGTAATTACATGTTATCAACATACTTTAAGATATAGGCTACAAGTGGGGTGCCTGGCTGGCTCATTCAGAGGAGTATGTGACCTTTGATCTTGGGAATGTGAGTTTGAGCCCCATGTTGGGTGTAGTGATGACTAAAAAAAAATAAACAAACAAACTTAAAAAAAAAAAGACATGTTACAATGAATTGGGTACAGTAGGTGCCAAACACTGTGCTAGATGTTGATATAGTACATCTAATCCCCAGAACAACTCTGAAAAGTAGAGTATTAAAATTCAATTTTTCAAAAGAGCACTGGCATCTTGCTTCTCAATGCTCAAAGAGGTTAAGTTCTAGCCATATAACCTTGGTAATCATAAGACACAGAGCTAGGTTTGGAACCCATATTATGTTTCCAAGCCTGTGTCCTTTCTACTCCACTCGTGCTGCATCCCCTTTAAATCAATAAGATTATACAGTATCACACAGACATACTTGTAATTATTTTTCTACCTACCTTCCTAAATATGGTGACCATAAACATGTCCAATCTTTTCTACATTCTAAGAAAAATATAAAGGTATTCAGCATGAAAACAATGATGAGAATGAATTTAAAAAGCACTATTAAATGGAGAATTACCATATTCTAATGAAATATAAGTAAGTATACTATAAACTATAATATGTTAAATGAAAGGAATGACTAGTCTTTTTCAATAAGAAATTGTAAACAAATTTGGCATGGCTTTTACATCATTTGATTATACTAACATTTGTCCCACACTACAGTATTATTTTAAAAAGGACACTAACCTCATAAAAGAAATATCTTACCACACAGAGGAGAAGAATTTATATAATATTAGCTCATCAAATATGTTTTCACTCTTATATGGATCCTGAGAAACTTAACAGAAGAAACCCATGGGGGAGGGGAAGGAAAAAAAAAAAAAAAGAGGTCAGAGTGGGAGAGAGCCAAAGCATAAGAGACTCTTAAAAACTGAGAACTGAGGGTTGATGGGGGGTGGGAGGGAGGGGAGGGTAGGTGATGGGTATTGAAGAGGGAATCTTTTGGGATGAGCACTGGGTGTTGTATGGAAACCAATTTGACAATAAATTTCATATATTAAAAAAAAAATTAGCTCATCAAATGTTCAGTTACAGGGAAATACTCAACCACAGAAGTAGAATGACCAACCTGCTAACAGTAAGGACCACATGGTGGCAGGTGACCTATTTATTCAGTGTGTTTCTCAGCAAATATTTTCCCAACCACAGGGCCAGTATGCCAGTTCTCCACCAGAACATTACTTAATCTACATTTCACCAGGATGAAAATACCAAGTATGCCAGAATAAGCAAGTAAGTTTCCTGAAACAACCTTTTCATCTGACTTCAAAAAAGTCAGAAAATACTTTCCTAGGTTGACCATCAAACTATGTAGTCACAAACTATGTAACTTCTAGACTAGTAGTTCTCAAAGTGTAAACAGAGACCACTCTGTATCCCCAAGACCCTTTCAGAGGGTCCAAGAGGTCAAAAATATTTTCATAGTAATACTAAAACATTATTTGTCTTTTGCACCCCTCATTCTCTCACATCTGTACAGTGGAGTTTTCCAGAGACTAAGACCTGTGGTATCTCAACAGATTGAATACAGGCAGAGACATGGGAACTTAGAAGTCTTCTATTAAGGCAAACATTAAAGTTATTTGCAAAAAATCGGGGCGCCTGGGTGGCTCAGTCGGTTAAGCATCTGACTTCAACTCAGGTCATGATCTCACAGTTTGTGAGTTCGAGCCCTGCGTCGAGCTCTGTGCTGACAGCTCAGAGCCTGGAGCCTACTTTGTATTCTGTGTCTCCTCCCCTCTCTGCCCCTCCCATGCTCATGCTCTGTCTCTCTCCGTCTCTCAATAATAAATAAACATTAAAAAAAAATTTTTTTAAAGTTATTTGCAAAAAATGTAAAACAATGCCACTCTTCTTATTTGTTTTTTTAATATAGTTATTTTTACATTAAAAGAAGTTATGTTAACATGTAATGCTTTTTTTAATGAATTAAATTTTTTTAAATTTCTCAGTTTTTGCTAATTTCTCAGTTTTGTTTTACTGTATTATGCTAATACAGTAAATATCAGTAAATAGCTCTTTGAGATCCTCAATAATTTGTAAGAGTATAAAAGGGGTACTGAGACCAAAAAAGTATTGAGAACCACTTTCCTAGACCTTCCTATATATACTTTACCAATAAATGCTTTTAATTTTCTAATTACTACTGAAGAGATGTTGCTGCCGTACAGATAATTTCAGAAATTCTTCTTGATAAGAACAAAAAAAGTCTACAATCTTTAGCAAAAGAATTCATTTAAATAATAAAATCATTTGTTAGATCTTCCCCCCAAAAAACCAATAACAATGTCAAAACTACAGTGCTAGCTAATACACCACTATCTATAAGCTTTGGATATGAGTTTATGATCAGTTGTATGTCTGTAATCTTCCAATAATTCCTATACCAGAGACAGGGCTCTTTGAGAAGCCTACCCAGCAACTGTTCTATCACGGAATAATCCTGATTCCCAAATCACAACAGGACTAATCAAGATGCTCATAAGCAATTCTCTGTACCACACTCTTAACATTTCCAAAATAAAAACTTTTGTTTCATCTAAACAGTTCAGTATTTCTATTGCTTCTGAGAAATACATAAAGATTGACATCAAACTCCCATTTGGAGTTTGTCTTACTTACATTGTCAGTAAATTGTAGTAGATATAGCAATCCATGCAGTTATTAGAAACCTTTAGGATGTATGGTAATGGTAGTTTTTTAAAATAGGCTAAAGAAACACCTTTGGAAAATAGTTTTTCAGGCAACTGAAAGCAATAATAGGTAACTTATTATAAACTGCATTTATGGTTTAGTCTAAAATGGAGATGAAAACCATATTTTTAAAACTGTAATATTTGTTACAGTTAAGGGCCCTAAGTCAACAGCTGTCAAAATCAAGTCCTTTAACTCTAGGCTACTGCAATAGCCAAGGAATGCGATGACCAAGGACCTTAAGTAGAAAAGCACTTACAGGCTAGAAAGAAATGGTGCTCCTTAGGTATTTATTAATTCAACACATATTTATTAAATTGTCTATGCTTGCAAGACCCTGAGCAAGCTAAGAAGCTCATAATTTGATGGGAAGACAATTCCACTGGGGCAAGTATACATAAATGCAGAAGCTAGCTACTCCACAGACAGAACGAAAAGTTCTGAGAGGTGCTAGAAAAGAAAGGAAAAGGAAAGGATGTCTTCTAACAGAAGGGATCAGGAAACATACATCCTGGCAAAGAAGGCATATAATGTAGACCCTAAACATATAGAAGATTTCAACAAGTAACCAATGGGAGTGAAAAGCAACACAAGAGGAAAAAGCATACATTCAAGAAACAGCAAGTATAAAATAGCTTCCACAGAACTTGTGATGGACTCCATGAAGAGACCAGACTGGAAAATTAAGTTGGAAGCAAAAAAGACGGATTTATATGACAAGATAAGCAATCTGGGACTCTTTTTAATAGGCAAAGGAAAGCCACTGAAGCATTTTCAAAGTCATTGGAAGATTTACCACTGGGACGCAAATCATCGGATGGTACTTTAATGATACTGTGGATTGAACGAAGTAGAAACAAGAACAGTTAGTACACTATCAGTCCAGTTCAGGGAATAACAAGAGCTTGCTCTGGGATAGACAGTAGGAAAATGAAGATACAAGACATGCTGCAACCTACTCACTAATAATTTACTTAGTTTTAAATGTTTCAAAACCTTAATTTACCACACAAAACAAGGCCGGCGTCCACATTATTTCCATTAAAAACCATTCACATCACAGAAAATATTCCAGCATACTCAAGTGTGCATCCTTTATAAAAAGCTGTTAGGCATAACCAACCATAAGCTACATTAAGGTTACAACATGGGTAATAAAGAAGAGCACATGCATATTTCCAATATTCTAAATAGAATCTCTGTACGCAAAATTTTATCCAAGGATGATCATTTTAAAACTCAAAAGTTTATTTCTATGTAATGCACAAAGTTTGGATCAGAATTTTATATACAACCTTGTAAGACCCACATCACTACATAATTACAATAGTCAACTTTTTTCAAAATCATTTTTGGACAACTCAGCAGATATTTTTCTGAGGCCCATATTTTTCAAACATTAGTGCCTTCTTCATTTTCTCCCCTCCTCCCCACTCACCTCTCCGCCCAACAAATTCCCTTTGTATGTCTGCAAGGCAAGATACTAGGATACAGTATGATTCTGAGGCAGTGTGAATATATAATTCTTATAACAGAAATCTAGAATTATTAACTTTACTTTTTACAAGAGGAACCAATGATGTACTAAATTTCCATTTACATGAATGACAAATGCATCTAATAGAAAGGATGCTTTACCGTTAAGGGGAAACAAAGGGGAAAATACACACAATAGATGGGTGGCAAATCCTACAAACTTTGCAAAACACTGAAAAGCTGCATCTGGATTGCAGTCACAATTACAAAAGCAAATAAAGAAGGCTCCAAAATGAAGGGAAAAGAGAAAAATTCTAAGGAATCATTAAGAGTAAAAAAGGTTGATTTAATATTAGTTTTTATATAGCATCATTCAACACTCTAATTGGAAAAAAAACAAAGGATAATTTACTGCTCACAAGAACACAAGAAATAATTTCTATATACATTCTACAACAGTTATACCTCATTACACTTGCATGGGCTCCAAATCCTTTCAAAGGTTCCAGAAATATACAGTCTTATAATGATTGAGGTTCCCCAATGACACATGATTTATATTGTAAGCTTAGCTAGGACACATTTTTAAAAGACATAATCAAGTCATCCTAAACAAAAATAAGGACTCACAAAGGTCCTCTACTTATTCAAAATCATTATGTAAAGCACTATCTATAACTGCAAAAAAGGGTTTGAAAATCTGACAATTAATAATGATAAAACGAGGTTAGACTTTAAAGAAAAAAAATGACCCAACTTTTCCATTTTCTCTTCCTTTTCCTTTCCTACCAGATACACAAAATGTCTGTAAGGGTCTCAGACAAAGCTCTGAACTAAAAATACAGTATATGTATAGTTTACATTATGTGTATTTGAACCTATAACATAGATGTACACATCACATATATTCACACACAAAAAAGAAGGTTCCTCCTTTTTTTGCTCTAAGAATTGAAGTTACATTAAACCCTAGCCCATAAATTAAATTACCATAAATTAAAGAGTAATAAAATACTGCACGCAGATCTCTCTAAGCGACTATATTCCGAGAAGAAAAACCTCAGGCTAAGACCATGACTGAATAAAAACGCCCAATCCCTGAAAATCACTAACCAGCATTTGGTTTCTGTAAGAGAAAAAAAAAGGGGGGGGGGGTCTTAAAACGAATTATCACATAGGCAACCCAGTTTCAGAAGTTAACGAAGGTAGAACACAACGAATCAAATAAGACGAACGTATGAAACGACAAGCTTTAAAGAATTTCCCTAAAGGGAAAGGCTGACTTCAAGGCTCGGATATAAAGCATATCCTATGCAGGTAGAAGATCTTTAAGGGGGGGGGGGGGGGAGAAACCCCGGGGGGTGCACAACAAAAACCTGAACGACACGCATAGGCAAAAAGAAGTAAAAGAAATGAGTCTCTCCTCCCACCCCCACTCCAGCCCCCACCCCCACCCTCGCAGGACAATAGGATCGGGGTCCTGACTGCAAACTTTAAACGGGTATACCAGAAGCAGTTTTACTGCAGCTCTAACTGCAAATCTGCCCCTCATCCCAAACCTAGAGCTCCCAGGAACACTTCTGCCCTGAAAACATCACTAAGGTCTTGTTATATACCAATCAGACCCATCACAAGATTCTTTTTCTCTCCCAAGTACCTGGAGGATCCATTTCAATATAAAATATCAGTTCTGTCGAATAGGGCATCATCACCTCCCTCCAGTCTGCGTCATCGCGGTCCATACTCCACACCGTATTGTACATCGCGCTGTCAGGGGCAGGTCGTCAGGAAATATATAGAAAGCATATATATATATTTTTTTAATCTGATATTTAAAAATCTAAAAATATATATCTATAAAAGTCCCACACGGAAATGCACTTCGGGGTTTCCAACGGCCGGTACAAGTCCAACCAACTACCGGGACGAGGACGGGGTCCTCCCCCACTTTCCTCTTACAGCACCCAGCAAGATGCCCCCCGAACTTTCAATCTACGGGCTTTTTCTCCTCAGAGAGGTAAAGAGAGGCTTGGGGGGGCAGGAGGGCTGAGGTGTTAGAAAGCTGCTTCCCAAAATTTCTTTCCACACGGTCGCTCTCCGAAGAGAAAAGCTCCCACTGCCTCCAAATCTTTCCTCGGCAGCCACTTTTGTGTCCTTCGAGGGAGGGAGAACGAAAAGGGGGGAAAAAGAACGCGCTGGGAAAAAGGTGAGGAAGTGACAAAGGAAGGCATAAAAAGGGAGTAGGTATTGCGTTCAAGTTTCGGGGTCCCACTGGTCTGCAGAGAGCGATCCCCTCAGGGGCCGGGACTCGGGCTCCGTTCCAGTCAGGCTCGGAACCGAAGCTGCCGCAGCCTCGGGATGGGGGCCCGTCGGAAAGTCCAGCTAGTTCTGCCCGGCTGGCCGCTCCCGCTGGGCTGCAAGCAAGCCCGCCTGTGCCGGCTCCCCTCACGCTCTGCCCTGACTCCAGCCACTAGAGTTTCATTTTAACGGCGCGGAGGGGGACACCCTGCCCCGCCTCACGCTCCCCCGCTGAGGCGCCACCCAACCGCACCCGGCAGGGGGGACAGGCAACATAACTACTGTTCCTCCCCTCTATTCCGACTCGAAGTACTGGGGATTCCATCAGGTGCCTGAGAAATTGTACAGAAAACCGTCCTTCATCTCGACTTTCAACTCTCCCCAACGATCTCTGGGCTTTGGCTTCTTAATCATCGATCCTCTCTTCCCCCCAGCCTCAATCAAAATGGTACAGTCCGGGCGCTGGCCGCACGCCAGGAGTCAGTGCCGGGAGCACGCGAGCCAGGCCGGGGGGAAGCTGCGAGAGAAAAGGCGGGGGTAGAAAGAAAGGATAAGGTGCGTGGTGATTGGCTGAGCCGGGTTGCCGGAGCCCGGAGCCTGCGTCTTTTGTCTGCCTTGCTCCAGCGAAGGAGCGGCAGACGGCTGCGCGCCCCAAGTAGGCCAATCAGGATCCAGCCGGCGCTGGCCGGTAAGGCGGCGATTGGTCGAAGCCCAGTTACTAAGCGGGACAAAGGCAGAAGGGGGAAAGAAAAGATGAGGAGGAGGAAAAAAAAAAAAAAAAAAGAAAGAAAGAAAGCGCTAACGGCGGTTACTGACAGGCTGGGCGAGTGCTCAGGGGCTCCGGCTGCCCGGAGACAGGCGGGGCTCCCGCTGAGGCTGGGATGGGCCGGACGAGTTGGGGAGGTGGGGGGGAGGGAGACGGGCTGGCGCAAGACACCTCTGCCCGGAGATTGGCCGCGGAGGAGGGGAGCGGACGGAGAGGGGCGCCTGCTGTCACCTGGAGGGACTTGGGCTCCTCCAGTCCTTAGGAGGTCCCCGGGCAGAATCCCTCCCCACAGACCTCTTCACTGTGCTGGGCAGCCCCCACTCCTCGCGATAAGTTGCCATATAAAGAAAAGGTCCCCCAAAACCACTTGCAGGACTGTTACCACTCCGTGAGATGAGATGCCCATGCCCCCGTGTAGCTTTCCCAGGCAGCTACCGGAACCCAATCCCGGCTTCTCCCCGTGAGCGGTTAGGCTTTTCTTAAGGAGGTATTTCGCAGTTCCTCTGCGCTTCCCACGCAAGGACTTTTGAACTCAGAGGTAACTCCCCACACCTGAAATAAATAGTGAGGAGCCACAGCAGGCCCCTCAGCTCGAGTGCTCACGGCAGAAAACATGCCTTGAAATTACAGTGCGTCTGTGATTTAAGACAAATCACAGGTGTTAGAATTGCCAGCCAAAAAGGCTTTATTCTGTTTCCCTGACAGACCCCCTTCCACATACAACGAGTTCCTTCCCCAAACTTAAAACTATGATAGACTATGAAAAACTGTGACTATTTCCATGCATTTCAGAGACAGCTAAATAACTTGCTGGGGAACACTGAATAGCCGAAAGCAGATTTGTGTCTCCTAAAGGTTATGCTTGGAATTGCCATCCTGCATACCGTACAATACAGTCTGGGGAGGCCAAAAACTGTTCCATTTCCTCTTTACACAGGAGTAACAAAGCCCATTGTGTTTGGGTTGACAACCCGCTTTAAGCCCTAGCAAAACCTCCTACCCTGAATGGCTCTGCTATATTGATTCATTCCTGTCGAAAAGTTGCCACGTTTCACCCTCTACCTCCTAAAGTGATTCTGCCTTCCCTAACGGTGCTCTAAGTTGAGACAGTTCCCGGAAGCAGTCAAAATATGTTTAGGCTCTGTATAGAGTCTTGGATTAAAAAAGGGCTAGTAAGACTAAATGGACAAGGTTGCACTGACAAAAGACATCAAGATTCTTACATGCTTTCTTTTTCACATTTCTGAAATCCCAAACATGATTCAGAAGCCAGATCAACTTTGGGTCAGGGCATGTTGTTAATTTGAATGTCCTGAACCATTTCTCTAGGTAGAAGATACTGGAAGATCAACTCTAATTTGTGGCTGGCTTCCCAGCAGTCTCTTTACTTCACCATATCTGGGAGCCAGAAGTACTCACATGTGATAACTCAAAAGGCAGAACAATCAGTCAAGGGCAAGTTGGTTTATTTTTGTTCACGGGTGTCCCTGTGCATTCCCAAACAAAATGAAGGTGAAGAGAGGAAGTGTGGAAAAGATAATGGCTTTCAGATGTCCACAGCAGTTTTTGCCTGGACCATTTTTCATCATTTAGTGGTGGGGTTTCAATTTCTAATATGCAGAGCAATCACCCAGCCTTTCCCACAGCTAAGACTTTGAGAGATGTAGTAAAGCAGCACAGTGTATAATCTGGTCCTCAACACTGGCACACAGAGTAAGGCTTGATTCAACCTTGCCACCTAAAATTATATGCTCCAACTATCCAACAAATAAAGCTTTGAATAGGAGACCTCCAAAAAATAACAGTGATGCAAGAAGCAATGATGAATCAAGGGGAAACACATTTCCTTTGGATGGGCTTGAATCAGTGCCCTGTCATGGTGGGAAGTGCCTGTCATATGATGCTGGCCTTACTTTCCTTCAGTTGAGAAATAAAAGTGAGGTTCTGACTGCATGTCATCAAACCGCCTCAGGCTCTTTGGCAAAGGTAGAGAATGTTAGCTCTGGTGTCCTGGACCGTTTCCATCCTGGAGAATTATATTTGGCCTGGGCGTGGATTAAATTCAGCTCTAAGAGCTCAAACTCCTGGGTCACAACCTGCTACTTTGGGATTTTTTTTCCCCTTTGCCTCCCTCCTTTCTTTTTTTAATTTAAAGTAGTCTTAGATAAATCACAAAATCTGTATGCCTTTATTTATATATAGGAGATTTATATGAAATAGGAGATTGCCTTCAGATTTATACAAGCTTCTTAGCTTATTCTGAAACACTAAGAATGAAAACAAAAATGCCACTTAACTACTTAGAATTATAGTACCTTTCTGTAACTCCAAATAGATAGGGTGTCCTTCACTTTTCACCCTGGTATGGTCTTGCTATCAAACTGTTCAAATATGCTCCATTTCCCCCTCTTTATTTCAGAGATGGATGAAATATTTCTCTTGTGCACTGAATATAGGGTATGATCTCAGAGCTCTCTGTGCCAGCAGAATCAGCCTGGAACTCAGCCAAAAGTTCTTCGTGATTAAAGGTGCCATCTGAGCACACAATATTTTTTTAAAAGCCTTGCAAAATGGAAACACATTTTTATTATTTTTTTTAACGTCACTAGCTTTAACACCAGGACTGACTTGAGCCTTTAGGGAAGGATCACAGGCCTCAATCCCTCTCTTCTTTCCCCCTGCCCTCTCATCATGTTTCTTGGTCAAATGTCTTATAAGGCCAAGTCCATACAGCTAAATAAACTCAATAAATGGAGTTCCAAGACAACTCCACAAATCATCAGTTGCAGATTCAAGGACCTCCTGAACCACATGCCTTGTAAGTTGGGATACAGCAAGATTTGATGGTAAAGTTTGCCTTTATTTATTTATTTTTTTAGCTTATTTTTTGTAATCTCTACACCCTATGTGGGGCTCAAACTCACAACCCTGAGATCAAGAGTTGCGTGCTGTTCCAAAAGAGAGCCAGCCAGGTGCCCAGAAAAGTTTGGCTTTATAATGCAAACAATGCTAGTGTATCTTCTAGAAAGACCTCTCACTTGAGAATTGATAGTCATCTCTTGAGATGGTAGTATCTACAATCATGATTTTCCATTTTTTTCAGAATGGTATTCCTTTACTTGCTTTTGCAATTTTTTACCTCTCTTGTACATCCCAAACTATGTGATGGGGATTAAGCAGTGCACTTGTGGTGATGTAGGTAAGTGTTGAATCACTATATTGTACACCTGAAACTAATATTACACTGTATGTTAACTAACTGCAATTTAAATAAAACTTTTTTAAAAAAGGAAAGAAAAAAGAAAATCTCTGATACTGTTAATTACATCATCCCAAGGCACTGAAAAATTTTAACATTGGATGAATAAATGGTCTTCATGGAAGTGGCATTCCTCCAGATGCTGCTAAACTCCTGGGCTTAGGGGGCACTGTTAGAGGGCTTCCTCAGACCCCTCAGCACATGATAAAGATCTTCTCTGCCTCCCTCACCCTACTTTGGGTCCTCCCACAGGTTTAGGGGTCACAAAAAATCAGATCTCTCTCTCTCTAGCCTAACATGCTCCCCTCTTTTTGTCATCTGCCCTTCCAGCAACACAGGGGTCACCTGGATGATCCGCATGCTGCTGCCCTAAACTTCCCCTCCATCAAGGCAACAGCTTTCAGCTCAGCTCTCACCAGGAGAGAGAGAGCAAATGAGATCCAAATGACAGGAACAATAGTCTAGGCTGTTTGACAAGGGCAGGGCACAAACAGGGCAGGCAGCTGGTGAGTTCTGTTACCTCATTTAATCTCCATAACCCTGAGGAAGAGGGTTGTATTTTTATTCTCATTTTACAGATGAGGAAATTGAGACCCAGAGCAGTGAGGGGACTTGTTCAAAGCCACTCAGGTACTAAGTAGCAGAGCCAGTATTAGAGCCCCAGGTCCCAACAGCCAGGTAAGTACCTTTTCCACTGTACCACAGCTTGCCTCTCCTTTTCATTCACTTGGCAAGTGTTAATGGATGCTTCTAAACACTGGGGATACAAAAATGAATAAGACAGAGTGTCTAACATTGAGTCCAGAGCTCACAGAGGAGGGGCCAACAAAGGAATAAATAATTATAGGCATGTAAGGCTATAATAGAGAAATTGACAAAGTGCTGTGTGAGCCTCCAAAACAGTGATGATCTCTCCCCACATGCAGGTAATAACATCAAGGAGGTGACATTTGAGCTGTCCCAAACTTATATACACCTGCTTTAAACATTTGGTCTGTTTGTTTCTGTTTTCCAAATCTGTAGCATTAGCTCCAAGCCTGAAAACGTTTCAGTGAAAGCTGACCCAAATATCAGGTCACCAAAGAGTCCCTCATCATCTTTGATCAGATTGCAACAACCTCCTCATAATCTCCCTGTCTTGTCCTCCTCCAGTCCATACTCTGCACAGAATGATGGCTCTAAAAAATCTGAACATACTACTTCCTTGCACAAACCCTGCCGTGATTCCTTTTGCCTATAGGCTAAATTTTGAATCTCTCAGACTGGCATTCAAGGCTTTGATGATCTAGCCCCTGTCTACCTCTTCCATCTCTTCTCACACAGTTCTATCCTGTCACTCCTAAGACTAATCATACTGAAGTATTAAAGTCCTCAGAACAGGAGAAATTTCTCCTCACAAAACACACTCCACTGTCAAGTGGCAAACTCCCACTTCCATGCATCTGATCGTGCAGACTCTGCTTATGCAGCCCCCTGTACCAGCCTCTGCACGGCCCTTGGCACACCATGTTCAAAGTGTCTTTTTCTAGATCTATCTCTCCCCCACCATGAGGGAGATCTTCATGGGTGGAGAACGTGTTCTTGAATCATTAGTGCCAAATATCAGGCCTGGCACACAGTGGGTAGCCAGTGAATGTTCTTTGAGCAAATAAACAAAAATTGTAGAAACTAAACTCTCTAAGAAGTTTCTGGGGCAGTCTAAGTTCAGGTTACCCTGATAATCAGAAAGGATTAGGTCTTCAGCTGATTCCCGTTTATTTAAGAGGACAAAAAGAAAATTTAAAAATTGTACAGTTTTTGGTTACAGAAATCCAAGAGGCAGATAGTGACCCTTCTCTCCTGCTGGCTGCCTCTAGGGTCTTCACCACAGACACTCAGTTCTGCTGCTCTTTTATTTTATCAGCTGTGAATTGTTTGCAAAATTCCAAGCAGCTTGTAGGAAATTCAGGAAAACTCAGCAGCGAGAAGAGAAGCTGGTTTCACTTTCCAACCCAGCTCATTTCTGAAATGTAACACCATATAGGGTTTTTAAAGTATGCTCACTTCCTGTGGCCATGATTTCAATAGTTTGGAACAATTTGCAGTTCGTGCCTCCCTTCTGGAATGTACAATAATTACCCTATAATTCCACAGGTCTCAAATCTAAACTGTCTTATATGTTTCATTGTTAGAGGGCAAAATCAGTCCAGTTCCTGTTTTGGACATTTTGGTTTAAAAATTTTTTTTAAATCAACAACTAATAGCATTTTTCTTTGCTTCTATGAACAATAAAGTCACAAGCATCCTCTAGAAGTATTTTATAAAATCGATATGTTAAAACAAGGCCTCCTGCATCCTCCTCTGACACATTTACGGGAGCATCATCCTTGAAATCTGAGAAAATGATGCAGCCTCTGGGGCTTAAGGATCACCACTGAGTAAGAAAAGTACAAGTATAGAATGTGAAAGACCTCATCATTTATATCTTCAGCTCTGGGAATTTGAAAAATGATACACCCACAGTGAAATTCTTTTCATTCAAGGATAGGGACTACCTTGTGCTCTGCTCATCTTATGCTTCTTGCAAAGGAGGCACTCAGTGAGGATCACTGTTATTCCCCAAAATCATTCAGGATCGTGTTTCTCCCCTCTTGATGCCAATTTGTGAAATTCTAAATTATGTAATGTTGGGGCTAAGTAAAGGTACCTAAGGTGCTGGGGGTATGTATTCAAAATCAACATCTTTTCTTATTGTAAACAACAAAAAAAAAATGTAATTGGTCATCACATACACCAAGTGTGTAATATGGTAGTTACATTTAAAGTAGATTTATCAAATGTTAAAGATAGAAGGGAAGAACTCTCCAAAATGACAAGCCCTTTCAGTTCAGTTCAACCAGACCCTTCATGGGCTAGACCTTGTGCTGAGTGCTCAGTAAAACACTATTCCTGTCCTTGATGAGCCCACCACTGAGTAAGAGGCTCAAGTGAAAAAGCAATAACAGTTTCATTGACCCCTATGCTTTCAAACTGGCTAACTCCCTGAGACTGTAAGATCAGGGCAAGATAGCATCCTTTATTTACCCTCTCCATCAGGTTTCCTCTCCAACAAGTTCACTCTGTTTCCTAGCCTCTTCCTGACCTCCTGGACTTCTGAGTCTTAACTTCACACTCCTCACTGATTCTGTACTTATAGCATGGACTGCTGGCTTGTGTTCCCTAACCACAACTCAAATCTGTTCCTTGTCTTCTTTTTCAGGACAATAGAGATGTCTGGCCCATTATCCAACCCTAACACAGGGCCTGTGGTTGGTGTTTCTCCTGAGTTCCCCCAGAAATCTGCAAACAAGAACCAGACAATACTATACCCATGAACTGCTCTCTCTTTGAAATCTCAACTCTAATGATGCCACTCTCTGACCTTCCTCCACCTCTTTTTTTTTTTTCAAGCACAGACATGAGGGAAAATAATTACCATCTAATACCACTGTAGTGAGTTGAACAGTGGCCCCAAAAAATGATATATACAAATCCTAACCCTTCAGAAGCTCTGAATGTGACCTTATTTAGGAAAAGTGTCTTTGCAGATATAAATTAAAGATTTTGAGACAAGGAGCTCCTGGGGCTCACTTGGTTGAGCATCAGACTCTTGATTTCGGCTCAGGTGATGATCACACGGTTCATGGGATTGAGCCATGTGTCAGGCTCATGCTGAGTGTGGAGCCAGCTTGAGATTCTCTCTCTAACCCTCTGCCCCTCCCCAATTGGCTCACACACTCTTTACAATAAAATTAAAAATAAAAAAAGATTTTGAGGGGCACCTGGGTGGCTCAGTCAATTAAGCTTCCAACTTTTGGTTTCAGCTCAGGTCATGATCTCATGATTCATGAGTTCCAGTCTCGCATTGGGCTCTGTGCTGACATTACAGAGGCTGCTTGGGATTTTCTGCCTCCCTCTCTCCCTGACTCCCGCGCCCCTGCCCCCCTGCACACACTCTCTCTCTGAAAAAAATAATAAATGAACTTTAAAAAATACAAAATAAATAAAAAAAGATTTTGAGATGAGAGCATCCTGGATTTAGGTGGGCCCTAGATCCAAAGGCAGGTGTCCTTATAATGAAAGGCAGAGGGGGCGCCTGGGTGGCTCAGTCAGTTGAACATCCAACTCTTGATTTCAGCTTGGGTCATGATCTCTCAGTTGGTGGGATCAAGCCCCATGTTGGGCTCTGAGATGCCAGTGGGGAGGCTGCTTGGGATTCTCCCTCTCCCTCTCTGCCCCACCCCTGCGTGAGCATACACGCACGTGCTCTCTCTCTCTCTCAAAATAAATAAATACACTTAAAAACAAACAAACAAACAAAAAAAGAAAGGCAGAGGAAGATTTGAGACACAGACACAGAGGGGAAGGCAAGATGAAGACAAAGGCAGAGATTGGAGGGATACATCTACAAGCCAATAAACACCAACAATTGCCTACAATCAGACTTTCAGACTTCTAACTTCCAAAACTGTGAGAGGATATCTGTTGCTTTAAGCCACCTGGTTTGTGGTAACTCATTATGGCTGCCCTAGGAAACTAATACACCCACCATAATTTAATTTTTTAAAACATTTTAATATCAAGATGTAGGGAGAATATAATTTCAAAATAAAAGAGCATCTTTCCCAGATAACTCTAAGTCACCTTAAACTAAACATGGTGCTCAAACTGATGAAATTTTGTCATAGACTAGCTCCAGTACTAGAAACCACAGTCCCAACCCCAAGGTAGATATTTGTAACCATTTTCTCCCAGTTCCTTTAACTGTGCCTCCCTTCTGTCCTTCCAAAGAAGTCATCCTGCCAAAGCCAAATCCCAGACCAAAACAAGAGTCCTCCGTCTGCTCTTATATGCAGGCAGCTAGGCTTTGGTAAAGAAAAACCAAATTTACCAACTTCACTCTGGGCTGATCTCTGGTGATAACTGGGATTCCTTTTGCTTATCCTGGATCTGCTTCCTCTGACATTCCAACCCTTCACTCATCTCAAATGACCGCCCTCCATCCTCAGATCAGTAAATTTGAGCTGGCCTTTTACTCCACAGAGACCAACAGGCATAATGCCTTCCACCCCTTAAATCCCCTCCAGAGCCTATAAACTGGACCCATCCTTGCTTCCTCCTCTCTGAGGAGGCCTGTCTTTCCTCCAGTAGAAAGTTGATCACCCATTCTGGCCTCTGGATGCCACCCTCTTTAGCCTCCTAAAGTAACATTCTTGTCCATCTCCTATCTATCCAAATGCCTACTTTTGGATGTCCCCAAAATACCTCCAAAATCATCATATCTTAACTCCTTTTCTAGTTAGATGACAGGACCAGAAATACGGGCCAACAGAGAGAACAGCACATGTAAAGGCCCAGAAGAGAGCATATGTCTCTTAAAGGCACTGAAAATTGTGCAGGCTGGTCTAAGATTGAAGATGGTGAGCGATGAAGCTACAAGGTAAGCATAAAGAGTCTTGTAAACCAAGATAAGGCATGTGTGCTCAAAGCAAGGGAGAAAGGGGGTAAGGCATTGGACATTAAAGAGTTAAGCAGAGAAGTGGCACAGTCAGATTTGCACCTGAGAATCATCATAGATTGCAGAGTAAAAGGGGCAGACTCTGGGGGCATCTGGGTGGCTCAGTAGGTTAAGTGCCGACTCTTGATTTCAGCTCAGGTCAAGATCTCATGGTCATATGGGAGATCTTGTTGGGTTCTAAGCTGGGCGCTGGGCATGGAGCCTGCTTAAGGTTTGCGTGTGCTCTCCTTCACTCTCGGAAGAAAGGAAAGGAAAGGAGAGGAGAGGAGAGGAGAGGAGAGGAGAGGAGAGGAGAGGAGAGGAGAGGAGAGGAGAGGAAAGGAAAAGGAAGAAAAGAAGATAAAGGGGCAGACTCTAAAAACATTTGAAGACAAAATACTATTGAAACAATGTAGGCAAAAAGGTGGAGAGCCCTGTGTATATCTGAGAGACATTTAGAGGATAGAAAAGGCCACACTTGATGAATGATTAGGTAACCAGTATATCCCTATTCTAAAAAATAGATCACTGCAGGGGTGCCTGGGTGGCTCAGTCAGTTGAGTGTCTGACTTCGCCTCAGGTAATGATCTTACAGCTCGTGAGTTGGACCCCGCATTGGGCTCTGTGCTGACAGCTTGGAGACTGGAGCCTGATTCAGACTCTGTGTCTCCCTCTCTCTCTGCCCCTAACCCACTCTTATTCTGTCTCTGTATGTCTCAAAAATAAACATTAAAAAAAATTTTTTTTAAATAGATCACTGAAAAATGAGATTACAACCTTTCTGGTTGAGAATCTTTCCCTTTATTGGTAGTATTCTCCTCTGCTTCTGCAGATGATTCACTCACTACCAGGACTCCATTGGGTGGATCAACCAGCCCCAAGAGCACTGTTTATGGGTTAAGACCTAAGGGTGTGAGTGGATTAATGACCCAGGGTGGTTGGTCAATTGCCTCATTTTAATGGACACATTTTAATACCTCTGCCCAGTTCACCATGATATTCTTCTTCCCAATTTGTACATGACCTGCTTGCCCCTGTCCATAGTTGATGGGACACAGGCTGAATCAAAGTTTCTTTCATAAGTATTTAGGGGCATCTGGGTGGCTCAGTCGGTTAAGCATCCAACTTCAGCTCAGGTCATGATCTCACGGTTCATGAGTTTGAGCCCCTCATTGGCCTCTGTGCTGACAGTTCAGAGCCTAGAGCCTCTTCGGGTTCTGTGTCTCCCTCTCTGCCCCTCCCCTGCTTGTGTTCTCTCTCTCTCAAAAATAAACATTAAAAAAAAATTTTTTAAGTATTTAGAAATAGTACCTCAAACAGGGACTGGTCTCTCCAGGGGTCTAGACCTATAGCATAGAATCTCTGGAGCTGACTGTGGCCACTCTACTATGAGAGCTGAGTTCAAAGGAAATCAGTGTTCAGAAAGTGAAGAAAAATGAAGGAAATGCTCTGAAAGGGGTAGGGATGAGGAATGGAAAGGACACAAGCAATGGTCAATCTCTTGAGTCTGTGGCTCCCTAATACCCAGCTTTGTCCCTGTCCCTGTTACAGGCTTACCTGTAACCTTTGCAGGGCCCAGAGCAAGAATGTAAATGGAGGCTCACGTAAAATATGTCAAAATACTTGAAAGTTATAAATCAAGTTAACAAACAATTAAATATATTAAATCATCTTATCTTGACAAATATACTTTCATACAAAAGTTCTGGAAGACCTTTTTTTGAAAGACCAGTTCAAATTCAGGATTCATGGGTCCTTAGAGTTCTGACAGATACAACATGGTAGTTGGGAGAGAGCAGACTCCCATCTCTTCCCACCCCTGGTTTCATCCTGCACTGTGAAGAGGGCCCTTGTGCATATGTCCAAGCCTCTCCCATCGATCCACAAACAGCTATCCCTTTACCACCCCTGTGGTCTAAAGGTATTGACACTGACATTCCTGTCCATCCTTAGGAGAACAGATCCATGGAAAAGGCCCAATGCAGATCTTGAAACAAGTTTCTTGCGGTCATTTGGGCACAATTCCAAGAGTATGATTAAGAAGAGGGAAGTAAGGGCTCTGGATGAATAAATTTCCTTGACTCCACTGATTTCTCATTGTCTGAGGCTAGGTGGGCTAGAGCCCTTTAGATCCTGTCCTGGGCCTCCTCTTTCCCAGGTCTATTAGGGGTTCCTTGTATGAATTCTTTGTTTAAACAGGGTCTGACTAGATACTACTACTTGCAACCCAAGAATCCTAACTAAGGCCATTACCTTTATCCTCTGAACCACTGTCCAGTTTTCTCACTCCTTCCCGAAGGGGCCTGTAGTAGTGCCTGAGAGGGCTTTCTCATGAACCCTAATGCTTACCAAGTGGGCCAGAAACAGGGAAGCAGCTCTTTTCATAGGTTCTCCCACCAGTGGTAAGTTATTTTGATCAATCTCTGTGACTTCCTCTCCCTCTTTCAGGTCATACATTATACTTCCAGTTAGCCACTTTGAGTTTAATGGGCAGCCCCAAATCCTAAAACAGCATTGTATTTCATTGTCTCTTCTGGCACCACACTCAACATCATATTAGAGTTTATGGGCCTCGCCTCCCATCTGATTTGGGAGTCCTCCAAAATGGGAAGGGTGTTCAAATGCTAGGCAGCCAAAAATGTCAAATTTCTGTATAACCCCATTAATCAGGACTTGAAGCCATCTCCTTTGGAGGATGCGCTTGTCCTCTCCCTTGGGAAACTTTGAGCATTGTCTTTGGGGACAACCCCCATACACATATACTTGGCTTGGATCCTACCCATCACTTCTCTCTCCAAACTCTACATTCATAGTTAGGGTAGTAATGATTTGCTCTGGACTATACAGTCAAATGCTACCATAATAAGCATGGTACCCAAGGCTTCCTGATAGACCTCTTTCAGATCCTGACTCTCAGTGGCCTAAGTATAGCTAGTGAAGAGAAAGCACCAGCCTGCTCACAGGCCTATAATAGCCAGTTGCCAGAAGCAACTAGCCTAGCACTGGGAAACAAATGAGCAAGTGAGGTGTATGTAGTCTAATACCTGACTCACGTGCTCTGTCTCAGAACTTACCTGTGATTTCCCACTTTTGATCCAGGAACTTTTTTTTTTTTAAGTTTATTTCTTTATTTTGATAGAGAGAATGTGAGCAAGGGAGGGGCAGAGAGAGAGAATCCCAAGCAGGCTCGGCACTATCAGCTCAGAGCCCAATGCAGGGCTCTAACTCACAAACTGTGAGATCATGACCTGAGCCAAAACGCTTAACCAAATGGCCCACCCAGGCACCTGCCCCAGGAATTCTTTTTTTAATAGTGTTGTACCTCACTATTAGACAAAGTAACTTGACATCCCTGGAAGCAAAGTTAACAAAACTATAAACTCTCTCTCATCTTCATTTTTCTAACATAGTACCTACTCTGATGCCCTTAAAATTGATATCAATGCAGGTGATCAATTGCTAGGACAAGCCTGAACTGAGTAGCTCACCAAGGTTACCAAGGCCATGGACTCCAGCAAGGGGTCAAGGGAGTGAGAGAATTGATTTCCTTCTGGATTTTAAGCTGACTTCTGAATTGGTGCTCTGGGTCTGTCTTGATAATGCCGTTAGAAAACAAAAGATGTGTGTAGCCCTGGAAGAGTTTTTCATAAACATAAACATTGTGAATATTACTAGTTTTCCATATTTGATAGGGTGGGACTAGTTATTAATAATGGATATCTTCTCATGGCCTGTGTTTATCCCCATGTGATATTACATGCCATCCTCTTTTATTGAGATAAAAAAAATGACTCAAGTTGTAAAATCTCCCACATGGTCTAGTATCACCATTGTAATAGCATGACTTTTTTAGGTATAAGTGACAGAAAACTAACTTAAACCAAATAAAAGCATAGTCTTACTTGACAAACAGCTAAGTAAAGGTGCTCAAACAACATTATCAGGAACCAGATTCATTCTCATTTCTCATTCCCTCTGATGTTTCCCCAGGTGGTGCCAAGGATAGTCTCCAGCAGCTGCAGGCTACATTCCATCTGCTTAACAACCCCATCCAGCAGAGTGCAAGTTTCTCCACAGAATTGTGGAAAAATTCTGGGGGTTAAGTCTCATTGGCCTAGCGTGGGTCACATGCTCACGCCTGAACCAATCACGAGTCCAGTAAGATGGAATGTTCTAATTGGATGGGCCTAGGTCATGTGGCACCCTTAGAAGCAGAGTATGAGATCAGCTGCACCCAAGCTACATAGATTGAGAACTGGGGAGGAGGGGCAGTTTCTCAGAGAAAATATGGGCAGACCAAAAACACTTTACTGTTGAGGAGCCACTGTTTATGCTTTTTCAAGGTTTTGGAGAATTTACATATGTGTGTATATGCATAATGAATATATAAATATTACATATAAATGAGTAAATAAAACACTTCAGATAAATTCACATGACCAATCATGTTCTCCAGTAACCTCTGAGCAGTAACAGGAGTTACTGAAATGACCATCCCTTCATTTTGGTAGACCTACACAAAATAGATAAAATCCACCCTGTTTATGTCCTCCACAGTCATAGGGATTTTATAATACCTTGCTCTGACATCCAATGCTGGAAACAATGGACTCCATAGGAAGTGGCTAAGCCATCCTGTATAAGGAACACAGTGTGCTGGACTATTTTGGACTGTCTATTCAGAGCCAAGAAATCCACACAAACCCAGATCCTACATGATTTTTTTTTCTTCACTATCACAAAAGGAAATCTATGGGGTATGAACCCCAAAGATGATGCAGTTAATCAGTAGGTCTTCAAAATGATCTAAAAAATCATCCATCTCAGACAATATAGGCTTCCTGCATTGTTTTCTAAAGAGCCTGGGTTTCCAACCTCAAGCTTTCATTACTTACCCTCAGCCCAGTCAGTCTCCATTCTTGGAGAGAGAAAACTGTTCCTTAAAGCTTTAAGATAGAGGACCCAGAGTGGAAGCAGACAAGTTGGGAATTTTTGGCTCTTCCTTGCCTTGATTTTCCTATGGTTTCCACATCTGAATGAGGGTAGAACATCCCAGATGCTCTGTCCCTGCATACTTCTGATAAACACTTTAAAGAGTCTAGACTTGATCCCTACCAATATACCTAACTCTCCTGAACACTGTGAGGGTCCAACATATAACTATAGATTTTTTTTACCTCTTCCCTTATCTCCATAAGAACTGGAGCCCCACAATCAGTACTAAAACCACATCTGGCCCATTTGATTTCTGTCATGGAGGGTGGCTTGGGTGCTTGCTACTTGTGAAGTCACCATCAAACAGAATTTATGACTTGATGCTTTTCTTGGCTGCCCCTCTTCCTAGGATTCTGCCTCCAGATGACAAAGATGGGATCTTCTAGGAGGCCTTGAGCCTCCTGTTTTGAGGGTTGAAAATAGCTCAAACTCCAAGAACATCTTTACTTCCTCTTTCCTTGATGCTCTTCAGCTTTAGGAATGCTATAGCCAGGATTTCTTCTTGGCCAAGAGCCCCTTCACCTCCAACTTCCTCCAGTGTTCTGCCTTTCAGAGGCTCAGAAGTGTCCATTATGATACCCTTTCTCTAAACCTATAGGGCCATCATTAGTGTTTTCATCTGTCCCATTTATTCCTCATGTATGGTAGTCATTGGAGTCTTTGCTTGATATCTACAATCACCTCAGCTGATTGAGTTTCCTTTACTCCAAGACTTGAGCTGCCTCCCATCCTCCTTTTCCCATGTTAGTTGGAAGAATCTAAAAGACCACTGTGAGTCTGGCAGCTGGAATTTTCCCCAAAGCCTTACCCTGGGACAACCCTAGTCCTTGCCTGTTACGCAGGGGACCTGATTCCCACTGTTTGGATCTTTGGCTCCTATTTCCTCTGCCTTCTATAAGAGTGTCTCCGCCCCCAATTCAAAAGCAGGTATCTCTTGTCACACTCTCTGATAGAGCAGAGGGGAAAAAATCTGAGCAACTCTGTGGTTATAAACCCTCCAAACTGCTCAATTGGTTGGAACATTCAGTACTCGACCAACTGACACTGAAGCCTCAGTAGCCTTGAAAATGTCCCTGTCACTCAGACGTTCTGCTATCACTGCTCCACATCGGGTATCCACCACTCACAGCATCTCAGCAATGTGCCCAACCAAGAACACACTTTCCTCATGCCAGGGGTGGCCTTCCTCAAAAATACTCCCAACTTTTGGATCCTCATAAACCTCTGTATTAACCAAATGGAGTTTCCTTTCACCCGTCTCCAGTCACTAGGCCAATAATTCTGGTGGCAGCTGGGGCTCTTTCATTAGAGGAGAACTTGTAATCATATCCAAGACTGAAACTCTGTTCCCTGTTATTTCCCCAAGACTGCAAACTAGTTAACATCTTTAGCAAACTTGAGGAGGGCTGTGTTCTCACCGCTCCTGAAGACCTCTTTGGGCCCTCTTTATCTGCTCAAAGACCTAACAGAAGTTCACACAGCCTCTTCAATTTTAGGTTTTTCATGGTTCTTTTTGAATCTCACAATTCATAGAGGCTTCTAGAAGTCTATATCTACCTCCGTGTGCAATTTTCTAGTGTTATCTTGGTCACTGTCCTAAACATTTATTTGGCTTTATCTTTAGTAGTGATGAGTCCATGGTACAGATATAAACTTAAGTTAGATAAAAAGATACACAGATACAGATATACAGTAGCATGTAGAAATCCCAGATAGAACCCCCAAAGCATAACCCACATGTCTTCAGGTCATTTGCCTGTAAAAAAAAAAATGAGATTATATTATTTAATAACTTTTTATACCAAAAGGTATAAACACCCATTTCCCTACTTATGGGAATTAACCCCACCTCAAAATGTCTTTCAGCTATTTCTGAGGGTCTCTCCAGGGCTCCTTGAGTCCTCAAGAATAAGTTCAAAAGCTAGTCATCTTGCCACCATACTTTTTCAGCTTTCGTGGCAGATGACTCCCAGGAGTCTCCAATAGTGGCTATAAGCAGGGACCCATTCTGGCCTCCAGGAGAAACAATGCATTCTATCTTGGCTGTTGCCACCTTTGCTGAAGGTGCTGGAATCTACCCTCTCGAGGCTGGTATGACTTACTACTGCTGTCCTGATGCCACCTACCTTCCTCTTTCTCTCCTTCCCATTATGTTAGTTTCCCAAGATCTGGGTTATACAGCCTTACTCTCCCTGATATCTCGTTAGAATTGGATGTGGGAGTTGAGGAGGAAGGAAGAATGAGGGATACCTGTGCTCCCCTACCACTCAATCTTCACAGAGAGTGTACTATCACTACTTTGCAATTATTCCATCACGTGTCTGTTTTTCTCTCTAGACCATAAACTCCTTATTTACCACAGTGCATGACTTACATTAGGCTCCTAGTCAGTGCTCACTGACTGAACAGAATACGATGGTAGCTGTACATGCAAAGTACTATGAGGTCACAGAGGAAGAAACAATTAACTTTCCCTGGAGAGGATGCAAAAAGCAGTACTTAAGGCTTGGTCTTGAAGGATAAATAAGCGTTCAAGAGGCAGATGAGAAAAAGGAAGAATAGAGGCTAAAGTGCTATAAGTCACCAAATAGCATAGCAAACAAGACAGAAGTTTATTTGTCTGTCATGGAATAGTCTGGAGGTAGGCAAGTAGTCCAGGTCGAGTAGGACACTCTATCCAAATGCCCGGCTAAAAACTCAGGGAAATCCTATTACTCAAAGGAATGGGAGAATGGATCCAGCCCCACATTCTGACTTGAGAGGACAGACTATGCAAATCTAGAGAAAAGAACAGCTTGTTTGGAGAACAGAAAAGTTCAGGATGCCTGGAAAGTGGAGTGTGAGGGGCAGAAGAGCGGGAGATGAGGAGGAGGCACAGTGGAGGTTTGATTGTGAAGGTCCACCATCTATCTCTTGCCTATCTTCTTACCCATCTCCCCACACACTCAGTCCTTTACATCAGCTTTGGTCTTTTCCCTGTCAGAGTCAGAGAGGTCTCAGGGAACCTCTATGTGGAATATTCTTTATCCTAGATCTTTACTGTAACCTTCCACCATTCAGGTCTCAGCTCAAACGTCACCTCCTCAAAGTGGCCTTCCATGAAGATGCTAGTCTAGCCAAAGTTGTTCCCTTCACATCAGCTTTTTTATTCCATTACTCTATTTTCATTTATTACTATCACTTACCAAACCTGAAATAATGTTGCTTATTTTTGTTTATTGACTATATCTCCAGATAGAAAGTAAATTCTATGAAGTCAGATATATGGTTTGTATTTCTATATAACCAATACCTAGAACACTGCTCCATAAATGTTTAACGAATGCACTTAGTTTAATTCCTTTGTTTTTTCTAAGTTTACTTATTTATTTTGAGAGAGAGAGAAAGAAAGCAGGAGAGGGCAGGGAGAGAGAGGGAGAGAGAGAGAGAATCCCAAGCAGGCTCCACACTATCAGCACAGAGCCCAACATGGGGCTCAGTCTCACAAACCATAAGATCATGACCTGAGCAGAAATCAAGAGTTGAATGGGTAACCGACTGAGCCACCCAGGTGTCCCTCCTTTGTTATTTTTAATTGTGACTTAGAGAAGCTATGGGATTTGCTTGAAGCCAAAGGTATCTCAGTGTCCTCTCAGTGCCCTTACATGTCTGAGTCACCAACTCTGTCACCCTCCAACTTTGACCCAAGATTCCCACCAAAATAATTGTTTTGGGTTTTAAGTATTTCATAATCTTGAATGTGTTCAGCATGCCAGAACACTTATCAGATACATAATTGTTCCAAAAGAATTCACCTTTAGGAATTTTATTTAAAGTGTGAGATTAGACAGTTTGGTGTTAGCAAAATTAGCATTGACACATAGATCAATGGAACAGAATAGTGATCACAGAAATAGTCCCACACATATAAGCTCATTAACTTTTGACAAAAGTGCAAAGGCAATTCAATGGAAAAAGGATAGTCTTTTCAACAATGGTGCTAGAACAATTAGATGTCCACACACCAAAAAAAATAAAAAAAAAGAACCCCAACAGACACCTCACACCTTATATAAAAATTAACTCAAAATGGATAACAGGGGCTCCTGGGTAGTTCAGTTGGTTAAACATCCGAATTTGGCTTAGGTCATGATCTCACAGCTTGTGGGTTTGAGCCCCGCATCAGGCTCTCTGCTCTCAGCACAGAGTCCTCTTCAGATCCTCTGTCTCCCTCTCTCTGCTCCTACCCCACTTGCACTCTCTGTCTCTCAAAAATAAATAAACATTTTTAAAAAATGGATCATAGACCTAAATGTAAAACCTAAAACTGTAACATTTCTAGAATAAACATAAGAGAAAATCTTTGTGACCTTGGGTGAGACAAAGACTTCTTAGAAATGACATAAAGTACAATCTATAAAATTATAAAATTGATAAACTAGACTTCCTCAAAATTAAAATTTTCTGCTTGCAAAGGATAATGTTGAGAATAAAAGAAAAGAGAAAATATTGGGAAATCACTTACCCAACAAAGGTCTTATATCTAAAGATTTCTTTCTTTCTTTCTTTTTTTTATTTTTATTTTTTTGATGTTTATTTTTGAGAGAAAGAGAACATGCAAGTTGGGGAGGGTCAGAGAGACAGAGAGAGACAGAGACAGAGGATCCAAAGCAGGCTCTGTGCTGACAGCAGTGAGCCAGATGTGGGGCTCAAACTCACAAACTGCAAGATCATGACCTGAGCTGAATTCACTCAACCGACTGAGCCACCTATGTGCCCCAAGGTCTTATATCTAGAGTACATAAAGAACTTAGCAATAAGAAGGGTGCTGGGGGGTCTCAGTTGGTTAAGCATCCCACTCTTTTTTTAATTTTTTTTTTACATTTATTTATTTTTGAGAGACAGAGCACAAGTCAGGGAGGGGCAGAGAGAGAAGGAGACACAATCTGAAGCAGGGACCAGGCTCCGAGCTGTCAGCACAGAGCCCAACACAGGGATTGAACTCACAAACTGTGAGATCATGACCTGAGCCGAAGTCGGACACTTAACCAACTGAGCCACCCAGGTGCCCTGTGTCCCACTCTTGATTTCAGCTCAGGTCATGATCTCATGGTGGTGAGATTGAGCCCTGCATCGGGTTCCACGCTAACAGCCCAGAGCCTGCTTGGGATACTTTCTCTCTTTCTCTCAAAACAAACTAACAAACAAACAAACAAACATTAAACAAAAGAATTTAAGGTACCTGGGTGGCTCAGTTGGTTAAGCATCCAACTTCAGGTCAGGTTCGTGAGTTGGATCCCCGCATCAGGCTCTGTGCTGGCAGCTCAGAGCCTGGAGCCTGGTTTGGATTCTGTGTCTCCCTCTCTCTCTGCCCCTCCCCTAATCACCCTCTGTCTCTGTCTCTGTCTCTCTCTATCTCTGAAAAATAAACATTTAAAAAATTTTAAAAAATAAAAATTAAAAAAGATAAAATGGTACAGCCACTTTGGAAAACAGTTTAACACTTTATTATAAAATTAAACATACAATTATCATATGACCCATAAATTCCACTCCTAGGTACTTACCTAAGAAAAATGAAGATTTACATTCACACAAAAACCTGCACACAAATGTGTAAAGCAGCTTCATCATAATCACAAAAAACTGGAAACACAAATATCTTTTAACTGGTGAGTAGACAAACTGGTATATCCATATAGACAAATACTACTCAGCAATAAGAAAGAATAAATTACTGATACACCCAACAACCTAAATGAACGTCAATTGCATTACACTGGGTAAAAGAAGCCAAACTCAAGGGGCATCTGGGTGGCTCAGTTGGTTAAGCAACCAACTTCGGCTCAGACCATGATCTTGCGGTTTGTGAGTTCAAGCCCCACATCGGGCTCTCTGCTGTCAGCACAGAGCCTGCTTTGGATTCTCTGTCCTCCTGCCCTGGCCTCCCCCACTCTCTCGCAAAAATAAATAAACATTTAAAAAAAGAAGAGACTCGGGGCGCCTGGGTGGCGCAGTCGGTTAAGCGTCCGACTTCAGCCAGGTCACGATCTCGCGGTCCGTGAGTTCGAGCCCCGCGTCGGGCTCTGGGCTAATGGCTCAGAGCCTGGAGCCTGTTTCCAATTCTGTGTCTCCCTCTCTCTCTGCCCCTCCCCCGTTCATGCTCTGTCTCTCTCTGTCCCAAAAATAAATAAATGTTGAAAAAAAAATTTTTTTAAAAAGAAGAGACCAAACTCAAAAGGCGACTTGCTGTATGATTCTATTTATATGTTGTTCAGAAAAATATAAAATTATAGGAACAGAAAATAATGACTACCAGGAACTGGGATGAAGGGAGGTATTGACTATAAAAGTGTAGTACGAGAGACATTTTTCTGGATAATAGAACTGTTCTGTATCTTGAGAGCTTGTTTGGAGGTTCTAGCACAGGAGCTCAGCTACTTGTATACTCTTGACCAAAAATCTGTCCTCCTCTATTGGGGAAGGTTGTCCTCTTCCACTGAGTGTGCAGCTTCTGGAGGGATGCACCTGGAGCAGTGAGGGTGGAAGGGGACACCCGCCAAGCTACCCAGATCAGCCAAATCAACCCTGGAGATAAATGGGGTGACAGATGTCGCAGCCAGATCATCCTAACATCCAAGAACTGCTCTGTATCTTGACTGTAGTGGTGGTTAGATGGCTGTATACAATTGTTTAAACCAATGATTCTCAACTGGGAGCAATTCTGCTCCTTAGGAGACATTTGGCAAGGGCTAGAAACATTTTTACTTACCACAACTCAAAGGGAGAGGGGATGCTATTGGCACCTTTGGGTAGAGGCCAGGGATGCTGCTAAACTTCTACAAGACAACAGAGCAAGCCCTGCAGCCAAGAATTATCTGGCCCCAAATGTCAATAGTGCCAAGGCTGAGAAACCCCGGCTTAAGCCAGAGGTCAGAAAGCTATAGCCCAAGGGCTAAATTCAGCCCACCACCTGTCTTTGTATGCCCCACAAGCTAAGAATAGTTTTTAGATTTTTTAATGATTGGGGGAAAAAAATAAAAAATCAAAAGAAGAATATTTCATGAAAATTATATAAATTCAAATTTCAGTGTGCATAAAGTCATGCTCATTTATTTATGTATTATCTGTGGATGTTGTGGCATTCCAAAGGCAAAGTTGAGTATTTATGACAGAGATTGTATATCCACAAAGCCTAAAATATTTACTACCTAGCTCTTTATAGTTAAGTTCGCTAACCCTTGGTCTATATCCATGGAAATGAACACAAAAATTGGTAGGTTTTACTTACATAAAATTTTTAAAGTGAATTTTAAAATGTGAAATTATAGATGCCTACACTGATTTAGTATGAGCTGTGCTAACACACTCATTTCTGTAAATGTGCATGTCCTTTCTGGTTTTTCTGACAGAAGATAAATAGTGAATAATAGGAATTTATCACTGACTGGGTTCTGATGTGAAATTTTCCTATTAAAAAAAAAATCATATGCACCATCTCTGACCGTGAAGAATCTCATTCAGTTTCCTGGACACAGAGACAGTTCTCCAGAGAAGACATCTGTGATGAAGCAGCTAATACCCCGTGCACTTGTCATCAGATCAGTAACGGGGTCTGACTGGGTCTCTCTGACCGTGAATGCTCCCGGACTGAATGGGGCATTTATCACCCTGTCTCGGGCAAACCAGCTGACCATCATGCACATGGGCCCAAGAGCCTGTGAATTAGCTCCTGTCCATTAGCCCCTGTCCAAACACTCTGGCCCTAGTACTGCAGTCACGTTATCAGTCCCCTCCAGACCCTGGAAGCGTGATCAGGCATGAGCTCCCTGTCTCCTACCATCCCTCATCTCCACTTGGACAAACCGTCAGTTAATTAGCTAATGTGGGTAAAAAATGCTCAAAGCTGAAAAATGCTCAGCTGGGCTATTATGATTATCATCTGCTGGATCCCCTCCCTCTAATTCCTTCCACCCCAGAGTCAGCCCACACGACACCTTGCCGTCTGTGGATGGGAAAATTCCAGAGGAGGTCACTAAGTAGTCACCCATGTTTAAGGCCAGAGCCCCCCAGCCTCCTGATATTGATACTATGCCAAATGGTACCATAAATCCTGAAGCCCAGGGTCTGGCTTGACTTTCCTCATTTAAAGGAATTGGCAGCATGGCAGATCTCGGATTCCCCCAAATTATCGAATTTTGGATGATCTTTGATTTCTTTCTTCAGCTAGATAGATCATTTAGAAAGTCAAAACAGCCTTTTGAAAAGATTATGTGGGAATCATAGCATTATCTGCTCCCAGTTTACAGAGATTTAAGCCTGACATTCCTAGGGCCAAAACTCAATTCTCCACATCTCTCAATTCAAGCCGCTTCAAGAACTCCGTGTCCAGAAAGTTGACCCCTGAAGGACAGAGTGATGGCTAGAGTGCCCCAAGCTGCTAAAGTTTCATGCAGTTATCAAATCCCAAAACAGAAAGGTGCCCGGGCAGACACATGTTACTCCTATCCATCTCCCCTTTCTGAAAAATCTTTCCGTGGGGTGGGACTGAAAATAGCTGACCTTAATTGCCAAAGCCCAATTTCAGAAGAGTTAAAAGCATAATTTCATTGTAGCCATATTTGGGTGATTCCTATATGTTCCCTGATGATCCTTAGAGACCAGTTAGAGTATCCTGTTTCTCCCTGCACATCTATCATCCTTCCTCTCCATCTCCATTTCTAAGGTCTCATCAGTTCTCACCAGGGCAGCTGTTATAGCCTCTGCACTGGGTCCCTGCTACCATCTCTTGTATCCCTGTAAGCTGACTTAAGCCCTCCTCCTTTATAGCCAGACAGATCATTCTAAAACACAGTCATGACCATATCACTCCCCGCCTAAAAATGTTTAACAGCTCTATATCATTGACAAAGTCCAAACTCCTTAACTTGACAGTAAATCCCTTCAAAATTTTGTCCCTACTTCTCACCTTCCAACACACTATGCTTACACCATACCAGGCAATTCCCCCTTCCCCATGTGACTTGGGCATGCCAGCCTCTGTGCCCATGCTCATACCTTTTTCTTCCTTCTGGAATGTCCTTTCCTCCTCATCTGCATCCATGAAAAACCTTTCTTCAAAGGTCAGCCCAAATGCCACCTCCTCCAGGAAGCCTTCCATAAACTCACCCCGGAAGGGCCACAGCACTTTACCAGTTATTCTCTTGGGCCTGTTTTGCTTTCTATGGTGGTTATTAATGTACAGATGCCCTCTCCCTCATGGAACAATAAGAATATTAAAAAATCCCTATAACCTAGTGTAGCATATAGTAGGTGCTGGTAATCATTAGTGACTGATGAACAAACTGCAACAGACCGATTATAGGTTAACGAAAGCATGAATCAGAGGAAGGGAACTGGGATGCAGGGAGAAGCGCATGTCATAAAAAAAAAAAAATGGTCAACAAGGTCGAAGACTTAGCTGTCATCTTAATAACAACAGCTTGCAAGCCCTTGGTATTATGCTAAGCATTATCACATTTATTCAACACATCACTCTAAGACACAGGTACTATTATCTCCATTTAGTAGGTGAGAAACTGAGGCTCAGAGACAGCAAATTCATTGTTTCAGCCACTGGCCTCTTTGTTGATCTTTAAATACATCCCACATACTCCCACTTCTGAGTCTTTACACTTGCTCTACACTTTGCCTGAAACATTCTTCCCCCAAATGCAGGCAGGGCTGGCTTCTTCCCTTCTTGTAGGTCTCTGATCAAATATCACTTTACCAATGAAGTCTCCTCTGTCCACCCTATATAAAATGGCATATATTCCCCTGGTTAGGGGCAAAGCCCAGATTTAAAACCAGTTCTGACTCCAAAGCCAGATGACAAGGTAATAGTCATGTGGGTCAAAGGGAATAAAAGTCTCCATCACTAAACCAATCACTGTGATGATTGGTCAGGCCAGGGTCTCAATGCTCATTCCTGGAATTCAGGGTTGGGGCAAGCCCATTTAAACCACATGGACCAAAACAGAGAAGGGATGTTCCTCAAAGGAAAATTGTCCTTTCCACCTCATCTGCATCCATGAAAAACCTTTCTTCAAAGGTCAGCCCAATGCCACTTCCTCTAGGAAGCCTTCCATGAACTCACCTCTGAAGTGAATGAAGACTATAACCAAAAGGAAGAGAGAATTCCAGGCAGGTAAAAGCAATACATGTTCACAACAATGGCTAAACCCTACCAGTTTCTCAACAGTAGATGAATTTGCCAGATGGGACCAAATCATTGACCTAGGAGATTTATGTTGCTCTGACCTTCAAGAAACTGCTCAGCACCAAAAAACTGAGATTCCATTTTTCACTTAACAAATTAGCAAGATCTTTCTTTTTAATGTTAACACTTCTGTCAGGGTGATGGAGTGTAAGTGGCAGAACCTTTCTTTCTGGAAAGCATTTTGGAAATACATATCAAGATCTCTAAAAATATTTTTTAAAGTTTATTTATTTTTGAGAGAGAGAGAGAGAGAGAGAGAGGAGAGCATACAAGCAGGGGAGGAGCAGAGAGAGAGAGAGAATCCAAGCAGGATCTGCACTGTCAGCACTGAGCCTGATGCAGGGCTGGATGCAGGGCTTGGTGTGGGGCTCAGTGCCAGGCTTGAACTCATGAAGCATGAGATCATGACCTGAGCTGAAATCAAGAGTTGGATATGCTTAACTGACTGAACCATGAAGGTACCCCTAAAAATACTTTGATCCTCTAACCCAGTAATTCCACTTCTGGAAAAATTTGTAAAAAAATTATATATATATATATATATATATATATATATATATATATATATATATATATAATTATAATAATGCAAAATACGGATAAAGATTTATGCATCAAGATTTTCATCACAGAGTTCTTATAATAACAAAAAAGAAAGAAAGAAAAAGGGAAAAGAAGGGGACCTGGGTGGCTCAGTCAGTTAAGCATCTGACTCTTGATTTTGGCTCAGGTCATGATCTCATGGGTTCGTCAGATCGAGCCCCGCATTGGGCTCTGAGCTGATGGTGAGAAGCCTGCTTGGGATACTCTCTCTCCCTCTCTCCCTCTGTCCCCCCCCCCAAAAAAAATAAATAAACATTAAAGTAACTTGTCTTTTAAAAAAGAGGGAAAAGAAGAAGGAAAGAAAATCTCTAATTGTAAGGATTAGAGATTGGTAAAATAAAATATAGCAACTCCATATAGTAGAAGATTGTGCAGTGACCAAATTAAATGATGTGAGAGATAGTTCATATAAATTCGTTGAGTAAGAAAGCAAGATACAAAATTGTCTACACAGTGTATTAACCATGTAGAAGAAAGCCACATGTGCCCAGAAATGAAAAAGAATAAATATATAAAAATGCTAGTACTGTTTATCTCTACTTGCTGAATGCTTTATATACATTTTTTTCTTCTTACTTGCTTATGTTTTCCACAATGAGCAAAAATTATTTAAACCTTGTTTGAAAGTAACCCCTTCTTAGCTCCTGAGAATTTGGCTGCCCACTTACCATGTCAGTCTGTCTCAGTCATTTGGACACCTGGGGAAAAACACTTGGTGGGTGACAGATTAAGATCAGCAATATTTAGGGGCGCCTTGGTGGCTCAGCTGGTTAAGGGTCTGACTTCGGCTCAGGTCATGATCTCACAGTTCATGAGTTTGAGCCCCGCGTCAGGCTCTGTGCTGACAGCTCAGAGCCCGGAGCCTGCTTCAGATTCTGTATCTCCCTTTCACTCTGCCCCTCCCGTGCTCATGCTCTGTCTCTGTCTCAAAAATAAACATTTAAAAATTAAAAAAAAAAAAAAAAAAAGATCAGCAACATTCTTTGTGTCTTACAACTTTTCTCCCCTCATTCACAGGAAGATCAGTTTTTCCTGTATTTGCCAGTCCTCCCTTAAAATCCATCACTTCATCACATGATGCCTCTTTTTTTTTTTTTTTTTCTAAGTAAAACAAAACCTGGGAATGGAACATAAACTTGTGCTGAACCCTGATATGAAAATGAGTAGGCACTGGGCTTCCAACTGCCAGTGAAGTGCCAGTGCAGAAGGGCTGTCCAGGCTGATGGATGCCAGAGACAGGTAAATGTGCCCCCATTTCAGGCCTGAAATGCCTGCAAGAATTTCAACCTACCACTTTTTGGGTTCTGTGGACACATTCTACCTAGAGGCCCCTCAGATGACAAGGTCTCCCTCACTGCAGGCAATGGCTGGTTGCCAAAGATTGCTGGACTGGGAGACAGAAAACAAGATTATGTTTCTATGACAACACAAATGGCACCACCTCCAGGAAGCTTTCTGTGCCTCCTTCCCTGATCCCCACTGCCTCTCCATATTACATTTCTCCCCCAAGGAGTCATGGCTCTGGGTACTTTCCTTGCCCCTCTTAGAGCAAATGTGGTGATGTGGCAGCTGGTACTGTGAGAAGACATCACACAGACCTTGGTTCACTTCCTGACTCTTGTCACTCAATTCCTGAACCTCAGTTTCCTCAGCTGTAAAATGGAGACAGTAATCTCAGCAGCACACAGAACTGCCCCCATCCCAGGACCTGACAACCCAATCCTCAAGCTCCTGTAACACGATTGTGCCCAAAGAAATTGTCTAGCAGCCCAGAACCACAAGAGAATACTCACTAGGCCCAGCATTGTGGTGGCAGGCACCCCCCCCCCCACAACCTCCCCACCCAGATCTCCAGCCAGCCGCAGCCAGGGAACAGACAGCCAGCAGTGGCTAATGATACCTCTCCCATCTTCTGGACAGAGTAATTGCCAGGTGGGATGGCAAGACCCCAATTATTAAGGGTCTGTCCAGGGGTGTGGCCACAGACATGTCCAAAACTGAATTCAGCTTCCCCTCAAATGTATTACCCTTCCTGCTCCCTATCTCAGAGAATAGCATCATCCAGGGGACTCAAATTGGAGATCAGGATATGGTCCTCACAACTCCTTCTCACTTATGTCTCTCATTCCATCACCAAGTCCTGTCATTTCTACCTCTCAGATCCATCCATTTCCTCCCATCCTAGGGCTGCTGCTGTAGTTCGTGCCACTACCCACCTCTTCACAGGTCTCCTGGCCTCTACCCTGCACATCTCCTCCTGCCACTGATGAAGATGCCTCAATAGCTCTCAGAAAACCAGCCTCAGTAATTGTAAATCCCCCACCTTGCCCCAGTTTGGTCCCAGCTTACCTTTCTAACCTCATCTCCACTCCTTGCCTCATGTCTGTAGTTTCCCCAAATTCACTGTCCTGTTTCTCACCTGCCTGTTTTTGCTCATGTCATTCCCTGTCATTAATGTTCTTCTCTTCCTCTCTTTTCCACTGACTAGCTCCTTTTCATATAAGACTTAGCTCAGATTTCCATTCTTCCAGAAGGCTTTTTGCTCCTCCATTCCCCACACACTCCCAAACTAGATTAAGTGTTCCCCTTGTTGCCACTTACTGAGCACTGTTCCAAGCACCTTTGATGCCTTAACTCATCTAATCTTCACAGCAAACCCTGTGTCTAGGCTCTCCTATTACTACTTTACAGGTAAGAGAACTGAGGCTTATAGAAGTTGAAGCAAAACTACCAAGGCCAAATAAGTGCTTAGTAGTGCTGAAACCCAGGTCTATTTACTTTTATTTTTTCTTTAATAAAAAAATCTGCATTGTTCTTTTCTGATTATGAAAGTACCAAGAAAAAGGTAAGAATTACTCTTCTTTTTGTCATTTTGGTGAATTCCCTTGGTCTGGCATGCAGTAGGCAAAGTAAGCGCGAGTTCTCTATGCCTATATATACACGCTGATTTGGATAGCATTTTATATAAACTGTTCACACCCTTCCTGCAGTTTCCTGAATCTGGAGCTCTTGGGAGTGCACCGAGCACCCCCACTCCCGCTTCCATCCAGTCCCTAGTAGTACCAGGCTCTCGGTCCTCTGAGGTGTAACTACAGCTTACTTTCCCCGGCGAGATGAGGACAGGGACGGGTCGAATTGGTTCTTAGTGTACAGACCACATCTGTACACAAACCAGAGTCCAGAGACCAGGCGAGGTGACGAGCGGCGCTCAGGCTTGGGGCGGCTCCTCCCAAGGCCCGGGATTCCCCCTCGCTCCACCCCCACACTCTCCAGCCCCACAACTTCTCACCTCTGTACCCAAACCTCAGGCCCGAACCTCGAGGCCACGGTCCCGCCCGCCCCAGGTGCCCCCCACCCCCACACTCCTAAGCCTCGGGTCTTCCGCACCGCGGCTTCCGGCTGCCCACTCAGCGCACCCGAGGCACCCGGCGCGGTTAAATTACAGCCCCGCCCCCAGGCCCCTGGCTGCCTCAGCAGCCCAACTCCCGGGCTCCCACCGCGTCCCCGGCTGCAACCGCGGGAGCTGCTAACTGGGAAACTACCGCCCCCGTCCCCCACCCAGTTCAAGGCCCTGGCGCCCTTGGGTCAGGGCCGGAGGAGGCAGGCACTTCCAGACAAGTGCTGGCGCCGGGTGCGTCGCACTTGACGGAAAGGACGCCTGAGAATAAATCCGGAGCGGATTTGCATCACATCAGCAGGGGAGGGCTCGCGGCCACCGAAGTTCCAAAGCGGAGGACGTCCCCGACCTGTCCCGGCCCAGTGGCGGGTTTAGGAGCAGTGGGGAGTGGGAGGGAAGCTGCTTAAAGGGAAGAGGTGTGTGCCCTGGCCGCGAAAGCTGCGGCAGGAAGCCAGCTAGTGGGGAGTAATCTCTCCTTGGCTGGGCCGGACCTCAGCCTGGGCTTGGGTCCTCGTCGAAGGAAGTGGGGACAGAGGTTTTCTGTGCATGTGTGTAACTTGGATGAAAGGAAACAGCGCGGCCCGGAGGGTGGGAGAGCCTAGCAATCCCCACCCATACTGCTAAGACTCTCCCAGCCGTGGTCTTCTGAGATCCCCCTACCGCAGCGGGAGCCCTTGTATCCCGGTGGCCTGAACCTCTGTGACTACTGTGTGCTCATAGAGCAGACAGTCCTGACCTCAGGTCCTAACCTTGGCTTAGACTATAGGCCATCAGACTTCCACTCCACCCACATGGCCAGTCTTTGCAGGGCAATTCATTCGTGTCTTTCTGTGAGGCTGCTCATGCTGTCTCTCAGCCACAAAGTCTTTTACCCCTTTTTATCAGCTAAAATATTGCTCCCTCTTTAAGCCCAGCTCTAAAACCACCTAAAGATCTTCACTGAAGCCTAAGGGTCAGTGCCCCTGCCTCTCTAGGCCCCCAGTGTACAAAGTCTGGACTTCTCTTTTAGCCCTGACACTTCTCTTGGTGTATCTACCAAGCCTGTTTTCTCTGTTAGACTGCAAGTTTTCAAGAAAGAGAGTCAGGACCGATTCAACTGTGTCCTCAGTGCCAATGGGAGTGTCTGGGACTTGGTGGGGACAGCACTGGCTGCTGTGTGATCTTTGGCAAGTCCTCTCCCTTTCTGAACTTCAAACTCCTCCCTCACCCTTACAGTGAAGGATTTGGATGAAACCGTCCCCAGGGTTGCCTCCAGCTCTGACCCTGTGAGCCAGTGACTTCCTGGATCCCCAAGCCTCATATAATGACCAATATTGGGAAGGGCAGGGGTCAGGGTTCCATTTAAAATTCTTCCACTTCCACTTGAGTCAGTTAACAGAGGCAACTGTAGGAGCCCCTGGGTGACTCAGGGAGTTAAGCATCAGCCCTTGGTTCAGTTCGTGATCTCATAGTTCGTGAGTTTGAGGCCTGCATCGAGTGAACAAGAGCTACACTTCTCTCTCTCTCCCTCTCTCTCCGTCCCTCGCTCACTTGTGCCCTCTCTCTCTTAAAAAAACAAAACAAAACAAAACAAAAACAAAAAAACAGAGGCAACTGTGCAAGGTTGATGAAGCTTAGGAATCCAAAAGTTTCTAGGAACTTCAAGGAGGTGAGTCTAGTGACAACACACCATGATGCTAACCCAGCTGGAAAGTCCCCTGCCCCCAAGGTTCCAGGGGCCTGACAACCAGTGCCAGCAGGGGTGGGGGTGCGTAGTGGGGGTGGGGGTGTGGGGTTGGTTAGGCCATCCCAGAAAGTGAAGAACCCCCCATTCACAGCCCCTCTCCAACCGATACACACTATCTCCAGGAACAGTGGCAGCAGTCCCTTAACCCCCTGAAGACCAGCCCAGGACCACCCTACTCTCCACTCCAACCCCCTACACACCACCCCACCCCAGCTCTCTCTAATCTGAGTTGAGAACACCCAGAGTCCCCAAGAGGAGACTCAGTTCAGCTCTCTCACAGCACAGGCTGTCAGCCCCTATTGCACACTTCCTTAAAAGGAACTCCTTAAATTCGGGGTCAGCCACATGGATTACCTTCACTTTACCCGTTGAAGCCACATGGATTAATGCTGATCTGAAAACACAGCCTTCACGTTAGGACAGACCTAGCTGAGTTTCCAGTCCTCCCTAGCTGAATGACCTTAGGCATGTTATTTATCTTCTTCGAGCCTCAGTTCCTTCATCTATAAAATGGCAGCAATGATTTATATACACAGTGGTTGTGAGCATCCTATAAGATTTATAAAACACCTGTCATAGGAACTGACACATGTAGGATGGCAAATGTAAGTATTATTTATATTCCCTATTCCCTCCATTTTCCCTGAAGCTGCCTGACCCTTTCTCTGGAAGCTGGGAATGCAGACGTCTAAAATGGAACTGATCTGGACAAAACCAGGACTATGAAATAATAAAACCTGTGCGTAGGACCCAATTATAGACTTCAAAAGAAAGCAAAGGATGTTTGAGGGACACAATTTGCCAAAGGTCATATAGCAGATGGAGGTAGGTAGAATGGCAGGCAAGCAGGGAGAGGGAGGCAAATGGGGATGTGGGCCGAGGTCGGGGCTGAGGTCGGGGCTGAGGTATTGAGCTGAATCCAAGGACTGACAGCCGAACAAGAGGGTCTCCAACTGACATTGCCCTGTTTCCCATGCCCAGAAGGGCTTGGCATTTGCCTCTCTCTGGAACTGCTCCTTCTGGGTTCCTGAGTTTGCAGTAGTTTCCCAGAAATGCTAGGTAAATACCCCTGTTGTTTACTGAGTTCCCATACTGACAAGAGTCCCCATACCAAGTGCTGCCTCAACTTTGGCTCCTTCTTCGGAGATACTTCTCCCAGCACCACCCCAGGCAGATGCCCTCCACAAGGTCCCTTACCAAGGCCTTGCTAGGGGCTCTGCACCCCACCCCACCCCACCCCACAGCATGATCTTGTTCACGGCTCAGCATCTTCTTTGGAGAGTCTGCTGTTCCCAGCAGCCCCAAGAAATTGTGGTATATGAAATATTTTCTACTTAGTACTTTTCTTCCCAAAAAAGTCAGACGTGGCTTGCCATTCCATTACTAACCTTTGAAAATGTCTTGGGGCTGGTGTTATTCCCACTCTTGGAGAAATCGGGGGCATTGTGGCTGGTGTACTTGCGACTTGATAATTTTTTCTCTAGGCTAGGTTTTCTTCTTCTTCTTCTTCTTCTTCTTCTTCTTCTTCTTCTTCTTCTTCT